>NW_024070191.1:29880788-30108859 GCF_014754425.2 Oryx dammah | reverse complement strand
ACTGAGCACACAAGCATGTGCGCACACACACATGAGAACATGACTGAACACGCAAGCATGTGCACACACACACGAGAACATGACTGAGCACACAAGCATGTGCACACACACACACATGAGAACATGACTGAGCACACAAGCATGTGCGCACACACGCGTGAGAACATGACTGAACACGCAAGCATGTGCACACGCATACACGAGAACATGACTGAGCATGCAAGCATGTGCACACACACATGAGATCCCTCCATGAAACAAGGTGTGAGGCCAAGTATCTAACATAAATGAGATAACAAATCAAGAAAACTGAAGGGCATTCTGTTCAAAAGCAGGAGAACCAACATGATGTCCAATACATGGTTTTGCTGCAAGATATAGTAAAGTAGAAAGACAGTAAGATCTCAAAACACAACTTGGTCAGTCAGATGCTCCAAAGGCTGTGATTTGGCTCTGAGCACAACATCAAACTTCCTCAAAAACACCTGGATAAATATCTAAGTAAGCCATTCTCCATTTATCAGCTCTGATAACGTCTTCATTCACCTTATTAAGAAGCAGTTTCAATTTATAATTATTTTTATTGGACTATCAGTTCAAAAAACAAGCACAAATGAGTAGTAAGAACTGTATAGTGGTTCAGGACTTCCCTGGTGATCCAGGAGTTAAGAACCTACCTTCCAATGCAGAGATGTGGGCTTGATCCCTGGTCAGGGAACTAAAATCCCACATGCTGTGGGGCAAGCATGTCTGAGTGTTTCAATAAGAGATGTCTGCATGCTACAACTAGAGAAAGCAAGGAAGACCCAGGGCATTCAAAATAAAAAATAAACCAGAGCTCAAATCAAACAAAAAAGCAAAGACAAAAAAACTGTATAGTAGTTCAAATGACTCGGTGTCTTATTAAATATAAAGTTCCATGATTGCTTATGATAGTGTCCTATCTCATCAATTTATATACAAGGTTTGAATTCATACAATATAAATTTTTTATATTATGTTTTTATATTATTAAAATAATGTTTGTTTTGATATTTGGTTTGATGACAGTTCTGGAAAAGTTGTTCCTCGGCACATTAGTGAGAATAACTTCATTAAAGGCTAGTCTCACCCTGGATTAAAGTTTCCACAGGAAAACCACGTGCACGGAGAGAGTACTGTGTGTTGCGGGTTCCTCTCGTTGCACCAGGACTTGTTCAATCACCATTGGCCCTTTGCCATAAAAGAAAGTCAGCCAGCCAAAGGCGGCTACCTCCACTGCAAGATATATGAAGACTTCCTCTTTCTGATCATCAATTTACACTCACTAAGCCCATAAGTCGCCATCAACGCTCTCATGCCCAGAGTGTGGGTGGGAAGAAACGATGGCTGTGCGTTCACTTGTGCATGACCAGTGGGCTCGCCTGCGGAGAAGTCAGCGGAACCTCTCCAGGTCCAGCTGCTTGGGCTGGTGTTGAAAAATGTTGAATGATCAAATTGCCCATTTCTGCTCAATTGCTCTCGTTTACTATCCCAGGCATTCTGAATGCTAATGAAATCTACCTATCCTGTCTGTCTCTGTCACTCTGCTTTATGATCTTATTAAAACCTCAGTGTTCCTTAGCCCAGTGACATTGGAGAGAGAGGGGACAGCTGTCCTGCCTCTGCTGTGGCTCCGACACTCGCCCTGTCACCGCTAAGGGCTGAGTGATTTAGCCCCAACGAGCAGCCTCCGAGTGATATTTTTATACCCGTGACAGGATTATATAACTTAGAGAAAGGCCATTAGTGAATACAAAGGCATAAGCAGGAGGGGGAACTCAGGTGAAAAATGGGCGAGTAAATCTTTGGATGTGACTCTTCAGAATAAAATGCCTTTCACATTTAGATTTAATGAGCTGGTTATCGTACCAAAAGGGAAGGGGGTAGCTGTCACCGCGGTTTCCAGCTTTCCTCAAGATTCCCCCAATTATTAACGCAAAGAGGAGGTGCAGAAGACAAGGATGTCTGGCTCTTCCTGGTTCTGGGTGGCATTGTCGCCTGAACACAGCCCTGGGGGAACAATTAGCAGGCCTCAGATCTCAAGACTGCGACTGGGAGGGGACCCCAGAGTTCAAGCATGTGACCCAAAAGTGATAGGAAGCTAATGAACTGGAGGCTTTCACAGTGTTTGTCTGTTCTTTGTATTCACTTCATTGAAATGGAAATAACACCATTTCCCTAGCAGTGTATGGCGGGAACTCTTTGTCAAAGAGGCCTAAAGCCAGACTGGCCTCAGGGGAGTCACAAGGAGAGGGGGTCTTGACAAGATTCTCCATTTCAGTATTAACTCTGAAAATCTTGATATGGGTGGTGGTCCAGTGGCTAAGACTCTGCGCTTCCAATGCAGGGGGCCTTGGGTACTATCCCTGGTCAGGGAACTAGATCCTGCATGCCACAGCTAAGACTCAGTGCAGTCAAAATAAATAAATGCAAATAAATAAATCTTATTACTCAGCCATTAAAAAGAATAAATTTGAATCAGTTCTAATGAGATGGATGAAACTGGAGCCGATTATACAGAGTAAAGTAAGCCAGAAAGAAAAACACCAATACAGTATACTGACACATATATATGGAATTTAGAAAGATGGTAATGATGACCCTGTATGCGAGACAGCAAAAGAGACACAGATGTATAGAACGGACTTTTGGACTCTGAGGGAGAGGGAGAGGGAGAGGGTGGGATGATTTGGGAGAATGGCATTGAAACATGTATACTATCATGTAAGAAACGAAGTGCCAGTCTATGTTCGATACAGGATACAGGATGCTTGGGGCTGTTGCACGGGGATGATCCAGAGAGATGATATGGGGTGGGAGGTGGGAAGGGGATTCAGGATTGGGAGTTCGTATACACCCGTGGTGGATTCATGTCAATGTATGGCAAAATACAGTATTGTAAAGTAAAATAAAGTAAAAATAAGATTTTTAAAAAATCATACAATATGAAAGCTATCAGAGAACAAGTATCACTGCCATTTTCTATTGTACATGCATTTGGTTTCCTCTTAAACATAATTCATTTGTCAAGCACATATTAATTACCATTTCTCAAATTTCTATGGTTTTTCTTTTAGTTGTAGAGCAAACCTTCACCTTCATTTTAGATGAGGCTCATATATAAAGATGTGTAGCTTTTATTGTAAATGATATTTATGTAACATATTTGTTTGTGTGTAGGTATAAGTAATATATAAAACGTTTTAATGCCCCCTAAGCTCACCAGCTCATTAGTCCTAAATCAGATTCCCGTACTCATCAGACCCTATATTCATAATATTGATAATCTCCTTCTGCTGAGTAGCTGTTTGTTGTATTTCTCCAGATGTTCAAAGACAAAGTTGTAAACAGGATATGGAATTTGTTTCACATTTATCTGGGCACTGAACTATACCTTGGCTCTTCTCATCAGTCGACTATGCTTTAGTGCTTGGCCCAGGTGATACCACCTTCTTGTTGAGTCAGTAAGTCGTGTCCCACTCTGGGCAACACCATGGACTGTACCCCGCCAGGCTCCTCTGTCCATTGGATTCCCCAGGCAAGAATACTGAAGTGGGTTGTCATTTCCTTCTCCAGGGGATCTTCCCCACCCAGGGATCGAACCTGCATCTCCTGCATTGGCAGGTCGATTCTTTGCCACTGAGCCACCGGGGAAGCCTGACACCACCTACACCAGCTCAAAATGGGTGATGTCAATCTTCTGGCTTTGCATCCTCCCATTCCTGTTTCACACATCCTTTTCACAGGCCTCTGGCTTTCTGTGGTGATCTGTTTACTGATTGGAATTTTTACCTCTTTTTGCTATACATCTGATGTTCACCTCCTTCTGGTTTATATAAGCAACTTCTTTGCTAGCACCATCATTTTTTACTCAAGATGTAGGGAAATGATTATGGCAGTAGAGAATCTTCCAGCACAGGTGCTTGCCAGCATCCACAAAGGATGCAATCAGAAGTTCAACACATAGACCTCTCGTTCCAAAGGAGCTGAGTCACCTTCAAGGGCCTGAATTGAGACGCTTTCTAATGTAGTGTACTCAGAAATACTCTTCCCTCCAAGCTGTGTTCCCTATTATTGGGCCAGGCTCATTCCTTCTTTATGTTGATGTTTTTTCCTCCAAGCCCTATAGTTCCTCCTTGCAATCTGATTTCTATCAGGTTCTATTGAATTTCTCATAACTGTCTATACTATACTGAATCTCAGTTGTAGGGTTTATATATATATATTTTTAATTAACTTGGATGTGCTGGGTCTTAACTGTTCACTGACCAGGGATCAAACCTAGGCCCTCTGTATCGGGAGAATGCAGTCTTAGCCACTGGACTGCCAAGGAAGTCCGAGGATTTACATTCTTACCCATTTGTTCTTTGATTCCAGCAAATCATGTATTGCGTTATTCTTAGGGGCGTGGATGTATGTTAGTTGCTCAGTAGTGTCCGACTCTTTGCAACCCCATAGACTGTAGCCAGCAAGGCCCCAGGCTCCTCTGTCCATGGAATTCTCCAGGCAAGAATACTGGAATGGGTTGCCATTTCCTTCTCTGGGGGTGGGGGGATCTTTGCTACCCAGGGATGGAACACAGGTCTCCTGTATTGCAGGCCACCAGGGAGCCCATTTTTAGGGGTGGGGGTTATTGTTTTCTTAAGTCCACATTCTTGCATATCTTAGATTGAGCTGTGTCCAGCTGAAACCATTACTAGATGAGGAGAATGCCTAGAGGCAAAGCAAGATCCAAGCTGAACAAGCTGAACAAGGGAAAATGTGGTCAAGTCAGCTGTGCAATATTAAACCTTAATCTAATGATCATATCAATATCAACCATGGAAATGCTGTATTCTCAAATTTGTCAAATTTAGCAACAACAAAAAAATACAACCAAAGAAAATACAAGTTGTTTCTTTTCACCTGCAGCTTCAACTCTGTTTTATGTGTCTAAAGGTACCAACCTATGTGGATGCCAGGAAAGCAAAACCAATTTCATGTTAGACTTTTAGGTTTTTCATTCTATTTCATCACTACTGGAAACAACACTGCCATAGGAGGAGAAAGACAGGATATAGAATGAGTTCTTACTTAACAACCGAAATCAAGAGCCTGTTGATTTAAACTCTCTTCTGTGTGGCTCTCTGCATGTGGAGGTATGTTTGTGGGTACATGTATGACTGTATTTGTTTTGCATTTGTGTACCTGTGTGCATGCAACATTCAACCATGAAGATAAATCTTCAAAGAGAGATGAGACTAATAATTGTGGCCTTTAAAGTCAAAATCCATTTTATTGTGCCTTTCAGGGAATGAGGTGCCATGAATGTTACTGTCTCAGACCTGACTGATGCTCTCTCCTTTGGTTGGTGCTTCAAAAAGCAAAGAATTCTATGGTCGAGGATTTCCCTGCAGGTCCAGTGGTTAAGAATTCACTGCAGGCTCAATCCCTGGTCAGGCAACTAACATCTCACATGCTGTGGAGCAACTGCTGTGTGGTCCTTGTGAAAGCCACATTTCAGAGACTCAGTGTAACCAGTGGGTGCTAACTTGAAGATATTCTTGATGGTTCAGTTCAGTTCAGTTCAGTTCAGTCGTTCAGTCATGTCTGACTCTTGTGATCCCATGAACCGCAGTACGCCAGGACTCCCTGTCTATCACCAACTCCTGGAGTCCACCCAAACCCATAACCATTGAGTCGGTAATGCCATCCAACCATCTCATCCTCTGCCGTCCCCTTCTCCTCCTGCCCTCAATCTTTCCCAGCATCAGGGTCTTTTCCAATGAGTCAGCTCTTCACATCAGGTGGCCAAAGTATTGGAGTTTCAGCTTCAGCATCAGTCCTTCCAATGAACACCCAGGACTGATCTCCTTTAGGATGGACTGGTTGGGTCTCCTTGCAGTCCAAGGGACTCTCAAGAGTCTTCTCCAACACCACAGTTCAAAAGCATCAATTCTTTGAACTCAGCTTTATTTATAGTCCAACTCTCATATCCATATATGACCACTGGAAAAACCATAGCCTTGACTAGATGGACCTTTGTTGGCAAAGTAATGTCTTGGCTTTTTAATATGCTGTCTAGGTTTGTCATAACTTTCCTTCCAAGGAGTAGGCGTCTTTTAATTTCATGGCTGCAATCACCATCTGCAGTGATTCTGGAGCCCAGAAAAATAAAGTCTGACACTGTTTCCATTGTTTCCCCATCTATTTGCCATGAAGTGATGGGACCAGATGCTATGATCTTCGTTTTCTGAAAGTTGAGCTTTAAGACAACTTTTTCACTCTCCTCTTTCACTTTCATCAAGAGGCTCTTTAGTTCTTCTTCACTTTCTGCCATAAGGGTGGTGTCATCTGCATATCTGAGGTTATTGATATTTCTCCTGGCAATCTTGATTCCAGCTTGTGCTTCCTCCAGCCCAGCGTTTCTCATGATGTACTCTGCATAGAAGTTAAATAAGCAGGGTGACAATATACAGCCTTGACGTACTCCTTTTCCTATTTGGAACAGTCTGTTGTTCCATGTCCAATTCTAACTGTTGCTTCTGACCTGCATACAGGTTTCTCAAGAGGCAGGTCAGGTGGTCTGGTATTCCCATCTCTTTCAGAATTTCCCACAGTTTATTGTGATCCACACAGTCAAAGGCTTTGGCATAGTCAATAAAGCAGAAATAGATGTTTTTTTGGAACTCTCTTGCTTTTTCGATGATCCAGCAGATGTTGGCAATTTGATCTCTGGTTCCTCTGCCTTTTCTAAAACCAGCTTGAACATCTGGAAGTTCACGGTTCACATATTACTGAAACCTGGCTTCAAGAATTTTAAGCATTACTTTACTAGCGTGTGAGATGACTGCAATTGTGAGATAGTTTGAGCACCAGATGCAAAATAGAATTTTGATAACAGGCTCAAGAGTGAGTAATAATGAATATTTATTGTAAACCTTTTGGAAAATATTGGAGAGTATCAGGAAGTGTATACAGATCACTAGAATCCCACCACCCAGAGAAGACACTATTAATGGTATCAGAATGGTGAGGAATTTCCTTCCTGTTCTTTTAATTGTGTATGCACTGCAGCCCTGGAATAGGGATTTGTAACCTGCTTCTTTTTTTTTCCAGAACTACTTGGACAGTTTTCAAGTTGTTAAAATCTCTGACAACACAGGTTGAAATAAAATAGGCAGATGGAGACAGACAGCCTGATAGACCAAAACTGTCGCAATATAAAATAAAACTTAACACTGAAGATACCCAAGAAATTCACCTCGTTATAATTCAACTTATTAAGCATCAGTATTAATCATAAAAACAATGGTGTAATGCCTCTCTTATCAGAAAATCAGATTTCAGGCATCATCAACCATCTGGAACAGAAGAATGACATTTTCCTGAAGACAGAGAAATCCAAACACAATATACTCTGTAAATGATTCTGTTTTATGAGGTCTGTAGAGTTCCTTTTTAAAATTATCATGTGTTATATGTATACTACATTTCTTCTAGTAAACAGAAATTAACTTCTGTATGTATTATATGGTTGTCACAGATCCTCTAATGATGTCCCTAAATGTTTTTCATAGTATCTGATATACAGTAGACTTTCCATAAAGTGTATTATTTTTGTCTATATCATCCTAGTGTCAATGCTTGCAGCTGTGCTCAGTAGCCCAGGTGTTTTCAGATCTTTTCAAAATTATGTTATTAATACTCAGTCCTTGTTGTCATTACTCAGATGCCCAGTCGTGTCTGACTCTTTGCAACCCTATGGACTGTAGCACGCCAGGCCTCCCTGTCCCTCACCCTCTCCCGAAGTTTGCCCAAGTTCATGTCCATTTCATCAGTGATGCCAGCCAGTCATTTCATCCTCTGATGCCCTATTCTCCTTCTGCCCTCAATCTTTCCTAGCATCAGGGACTTTTCCAATGAGTTGGCTCTTCACATCAGGTGACCTAAATATTGGAGCTTCAGCTTCAGCATCATTCCTGCCACCTGGGAACACAGCCTGCCCATCAACAGAAAATTGCAGTTCAATCACTGTTGGCCAATGACGTCATCAATCATGACTATGTAATAAAGCATCCATAAAAAAACCCCCAAACAAGAGCCTCCATCTTGAGGCCAACTTGGAGACTGGGGGAGGAGGGTCAACTCGGAGAGCACGGGAGTCCTGCACACTTACTTCACACCTTGCCGTGTGTATCGCTTCCATTCGACTGTTCCTCTTTATAACAAAGATAAGGTAAGCAGAATATTTCTCTAAGTTCTGTGAATTGTTCTAGCAACTTAATAAACTTCAAGGAGGGGGTCCTGGGAACCACTCAACTACAGCCAGTTTGTCGGAACCCCAGGTGATAGTTGGGGTTTATGGTTGGCATCTGAAGTATCTGTGGGGTTGCAGGGAGTGGGGGTCGGGGTGGGGGTCTTGTAGGAATGAGCCCTTAAACTGTGGGTTCAGACTTGAGGTAAATAGTCGGACGCTCAGCTGGTTATCAGAGAGTTGCTTGGTGGAGTGAGGAAACACCCACACTCTGGAAATGCTGTCACAGTTGAATATCCCTCCTTATCGGGTGCTGCAGCACTTTGTATATGGTTTTTGTGCAGTATTTTGTGAATTGTCTTCGTTCACTTAATATTGGGTTTCTTCTGTGTCGGTCACTCTTGCTTTGATGGCTCGTGCTGCTGGATTTTTGCCTACCGCGTGGCTGTCAGTTTTAAATTCTTTGGAAAACCACTTTGTTCCCCTACTACCCCGGGTTTCTTTTAGCACTACTGAATTTAGTCATTAAAATGGTCATCTTCATCATTTCACAAGAATTTCCAGATTCACATTAAAAGGAACTCCATGTATACAACTTCCCCTTTTAGGTATGAGTTTTCGCCTGAAACATTAGAAAAGGATTTGCTGAAGTGCAGTTGATTTACAATGTGGTGGAGGTTTCTTCTGTACAGAAAATTGACTGTTATATATATTGTCTCTCATATTTTGTTTCAGTACGGTTTATCATAGAATATTGAATAGAGGTCCCTGCGCTCCACAATAGGACCTTGTTGTTTATCCATTCTATATATAATAGTTTGCACCTGCTAATCTTAGGGCTTCCTGATGGCTCAGCTGCTAAAGAATCTGCCCGCAATGCAGGAGACTTGGGTTCTATCCCTGGGTTGGGAAGATCCCCTGGAGAAGGGAAAAACTGCCCACTCCAGTATTCTGGCCTGGAGGATTCCACGGACTGTATAAAAGTTCGTGGGGTCGCAAACAGTCAGACACAACTGAGCGACTTTCACTCCCAAACTCCGTTCCTTTTCTCTCCTACCTCTCTCCTCCTTGCCTGAAACTTATTAACACTTAGTGTCTCTACTTAAGCAGAACTGAAAATATAAATAGGTGCCTAAGGCCCATACCTAAATTAGAACATTAACCTTACCTGAGCAAAGACAGGAATGAAGCCACCTGAGATACCCTGAGAGGCATTTTGAGAAACTGGGTAGTTGAGAGAAATTGAAACAAAAGTTACAACCATGACCTCCAGGCAAGAGTTCCATAGGGTCACGGTCCTCTCAACCAGTTAATAAAGAGGGGACAGGGTGGGGTGCCTCTCTAGAGCCCCTTCTTTCCAGCCATCAGGAGAGTTCCATGAAACCATTTTACCATTTGAGTAATGTTCGCAAGTATCTTGTAAAAGCTGTCTTTTCAAATATCCTAAAATTGGATGTGACAGAGGGCAAAACTCTGAACCTATATTATTTATAGACTATGGCTTCCCTGGTGGCTCAGCTGGTGAAGAATCCACTTGCAATGTGGGAGACCTGGGTTCAATCCCTGGGTTAGGAAGATCCCCTGGTTAAGGGGAAGGCTGCCCACTCCAGTATTCTGGCCTGGAGAATTCCATGGACTGTATGGTCCATGGGGTCGCGAAGAGTCACACTACTGAGCAACTTTCACTTTCACAAGCAGATTAGTATAAATGTGTCTTTGTTTTTCCCCTATTTAGCTACCACCCACTTTTAACTAAGTGTATAGATGTTTTAAACAACAGCACAAGACTTTGCTGGTGGTCCAGTGGTTAGGACTCTGAGCTCCCAATGCAGGGGGCCCGGGTTCCATCCCTGGTCAGAGAACTAGATCCTGTATGTTGCAGTGAAGATCTCGGGCTGCAACTAAGACACTGCTCAGCCGAAGAAATAAATATTAAAGGAAAAACGCACACAGAATCAAAGTGGATTGAAATGGTTCAGAGGAAGATCCATCTTTCCTCTCTACACTCAGCTTTTCAGATTAATCTGAGATTAACACTGTCCATGATTTACTTCTATCTGGAGTGAGATTTCTTCCAGTTTTCTGCAAAGGTGAGCAGTGATTGGAGTCTAGGAGGTGTCATGATGGCTCTCTGATGCCTGGAAAGGTCTCAACGATCTAGCTTCTACAGAATAATCCTCCAAGATCCCCAGAGGAAACAGTGCACATGTTGCTAATGGAAATCGCTTGATTTTTGAAGAATTGACATTCCAAAACTGTAGTTTCCATCTTAATGCGTGCTGTCACTTCAGTCATGCCTGAATCTTTGCAATCCTATGGACTGTAGCCCACCAGGCTCCTCTGTCCATGGGATTCTCCAGGCAAGAATACTGGAGTAAGGTACAATTTCCCCCTCCAGGGAATCTTCCTGACCCAGGAATTGAACCTCTTATGTCTCCTTCATTGGCAGGCAGTTTCTTTATCACTAGTGCCACGTGGGAAGCCCAGTTTCCATCTATTTTGTTTAAAATTAATGGCTGATCACTTTCTGACCCCCAGCTTCTCCTAGATGAACCATTCAGTGATGCACTCAAGCCTATACAGTTTTGTTCCTTGAACAACACAGATTTGAACGGTGTGGGTCCACTCATACTTGGATTTTTTTTTTCCAGTGAATATGTAGTTGGTCCTCCATATCTGTGGGCTTTGAATCCATGAATTCCACCAACCATGAATGGAAAATTTCGCCTGTGGTTGGTTGAATTCACAGGTGAGGAATCCATAGATACAGAGGGCCAACTATGAAACTTGAATGTTTGTGGATATTCATGTACCTGGGAGGCCCTGGAACCAACTCCGTGTGGATACAGAGAAATGAGAGTATCTGCAGTGAGCGCTGATTTTACTAGGGAGATGACTTTAAAATAAAAATATCACTGTTGTACTAAAGAAAAGTTAAAACTAAAACATTGACAAACGCTTTCACCTGCAGCAGCTGGTGGGTATTAGATCATCAATGTGGTCATCGTCTCCCAAATTAAAAGTTAAAGAAAAGGAAGGGAAATACACTCCAAATCCAGAGTAAATTGACAAAAAGTAAACCACGATGCACTCAGCTCTGACCTTGTTCCTGTTTTCCCCAAGCTCTCCCTTCCCCACCCCTGCCCCAACCCATTGTGTTGCTTCCAGTTTCTAAACTACAAAGGATTCAAACCTCTTCCAGTCACTGGCCCAAATTCCTACCCCTGCTCAAAGCCTCACACAAAGCCACTTTTTCTATGAATCCTCTTTCTCCTTACTCCCTTTGTCTGAGCCCTGTGTTACACTTGCCCTCTGCCTTTGAGTTCAGTTACCTGTTATTCATTTGTAAGAATTTCCAGATCCTTTCTTTGCATTTCGCATGTGCTCCTTGTGTCTCTCCAGCTGGACTGCATTCTATCTGAGGGCAAGAACCATATCTTAATCTCTTCTCTGTATTTCAGAGGACCTAGCACAAGTGGGAAGAATAAGAGGGGTTTTTTGTTGTATGATCTTAATTTCTTGCACAGCTCATTTTATCTTGATTCGACTACCTGAGCATTCACCTTCTGGGTCTTGAAATACATTTTTGAAATAATTAGGAACAGAGGGATGTTTGTGTGATGGGATACTTGATTGTTGTTTCTGGTTTATAGTTCCATGTGAGTTTAGGGAATGTATTTTTCTATTGCTGCTCCAACCCTGACCTATCTCAGCTCCCACAGCTGGAAGTAATATTGCATTATTGATTTGATTTGGATAGAATCTTGTTTGTCCAAAAAAGGTACAGAGAAATGAGCATATTTGCCATGAGAAATGATTTTACTAGGGAGATGACTTTAAAATAAAAATATCACTCTTGCACTAGAGGAAAGTTAAAACTAAAACAATATTGACAGATCCTTTTACCTTGAGGCAAATGGTAGGTATTAGGTCATTAATGTGGTCATTGCCTCCCAAATTAAAAGTTAAAGAAAAAGAAGGGAAATACACTCCAAATCTAGAGTACAGTGATAAAAAGTAAAACACGATAGAATGTTTTTGAATGCATGTAACAAATCCTAAGAACATCATGTAGGTTGGGGATAAGTCTCATTTTAATTGCATCTCTAAAAGTGTGTTTGGCATAGTGTGGTGGGAGAAACTTATAAAACTTCAGAGCAAAGATGATCACACATTTACTCTTTGGTTGCATGCTGGTTTCTGCTCTGTTCAATCAAGATTGTTAAATATATTGACATGATTGGAAAGCTCCCCCTCCCCCCAGCCTTCTTTGGTTTAAACAGAACAAATACACCTTGCAGGCATTCTACTTCAATTAGGCACTCATTCTTTCCTGCTACCATGAATGGTCTTTTGCCATGTAAATCTTTTGTCTTTCGATGAAAATGTCTCATTGTCTAGTTGAATATTAATTCTTCATTTTTCTCCTCTTTATTTACACAATAAAATAAAAATATACATTTTAAAATGTCAAATGGTACTTTTCTAAACATTTACTGAAAAATAAGTTTTCTTTTCCATCCTTATTCATGCCTAATTCTTGCTCCCCTGAGGAAACCTGTTTCAATTTTTTAAGCTGTTCTTTTATATTTGCTTCTGTATTTGCAAATACTATTTTTATACTATTCTTTCTTGAATTTTTTAAAAGTTTATGTGTTCCATTGGATACCTAGCGGGAAGGATGAGAAACTAGTTCTCTTGACTACTTAACACACCCGCTCTCACACACACAAGATGATGTGCACACAGCATGCAATCACAGTCACTCATGAACCATTCTGTCTATAATTATCCTCTTCTTAGAGTTACTTATATCATATTTTTTGTTAGACCTGTATTCTGTGTTTATATTATTAAGACTATGAAACATTCATGACAGCAGTGTTAGTACCTCAGTCACATTTACTTTCTTGGAGAGTAAGTCCTTCTTGAGATCCCTTCAGTATCACAATTTAATTTTGCTTAGTTAGCTCTGTATCAGTCACCAATTTATCCCTCAGTCTCTAACAGATGTGATGATCTCCTCTAAATACACTCAGATATATTAGGTGTTTTCACCTGTTTTGTCTTCTGACTGCAGTTATTGTTTCTGGAACTCACAGAACTCCTGCTCCATTTTTTTTTTTTAATTGAGATATAGTTGACTCAGTGTGATATTAGTTTCAAGTGTACAACATACTGATTCCAAATACTTAGACATGGTACTCCATTTAAAGTTATGTATAAAATACTATCTTCCCTGCCTTGTACAGTTTATCCTTGTAACCTATTTTATACACAGTGGTTTATCTCTCTTTAAGAGATCCAACCAGTCCATTCTAAAGGAGATCAGCCCTGGGATTTCTCTGGAAGGAATGATGTTAAAGCTGAAACTCCAGTACTCTGGTCACCTTATGCGAAGAGTTGACTCATTGGAAAAGACTCTGATGCTGGGAGGGATTGGGGGCAGGAGGAGAAGGGGAGGACAGAGGATGAGATGGCTGGATGGCATCACGGACTCGATGGACGTGAGTCTGAGTGAACTCCGGGAGATGGTGATGGACAGGGAGGCCTGGCGTGCTGTGATTCATGGGGTTGCAAAGAGTCGGACATGACTGAGCGACTGAACTGAACCGATCTACCCCTATTGTGCCCCTTGCCCCTTCCCTTTCCCATTGCTAACCACTAGTTTGTTCTCTGTATCTGTAATTCTGTTTCTGTTTTGCTATAATCATTCATTTGTTTTTATTTTTGAGATTCCACATATAAGTAATAACATACACCATTTAGCTTTCTCTGACTTACTTCACAACATAATATTCTCCAGGTCCCTTCATGTTGTTGCAAATGGCAAAATTGCATTAGTTTTTATGTCTGAGTAACATTCCATTGTGTATGAATGTATGTGTGTATATGTATATACATACACACATCATGTTTTTATCCATTCATCTGTAGATGTGCACTATATATAGGTTGCTTCCATATATATCTTAGCTATTAAAATGTTGTGAATATTACATGCATGTATCTGCTTTAATTAGTACTTTTGTTTTATTTGGATATATATCCAGTGGTGGAATTGCTCAATGATATAGTGGTTTTGTTTTTTTTTTTTTGGAATTTCCATACTGTTTTCCATAGCGGTCTGATCAATGTACATTCCCACCAACAGTGTACAAGAGTTCCTTTTTTCTCCACATTCTTACCAACCCTGGTTATTTGTTCTTTTTGATAACCATTCTGACAGGTATGAGGTGATATTGTGGTTTTGATTTGCATTTCTCGGACTAGGAATGTTGAGCATCTTTTCATGTGTCTTCTAAGAAAAAAATGTCCATTCAGCTCTCCTGCCCATGTTCAAATCAGGTTGTTTTTAGATATTGAATTGTAGTTGTTTATATATTTTGATAATAACCCCTTATCAGTCATATCACTTAAATATTTTCTCATTCAGTGGATTGTCTTTTTGTTTTGTTGATTTATTTGCTGTGCAAAAGCTTTTAAGTAAATTAGATCCCATGCATTTATTTTTGCTTTTGTTTCCTTGGTGTTAGATACAGATCCTAAAAAATGTTGCTATAGTTTATGTCAGAGAGTGTTCTGCCTATTTTTTCTTCTAGGAATATTAAGGATTCCTTGTCTTACATTTAGTCTTACATTTGTCTTTAATGTCTTTTGGGTTTTGTATGTTGTATTAGAGGAAGTTATTCTTTTCCATGTAGCTGTCCAGTTTTCCCAGTACCACTTGAAGAAACTCTTCTTCATTGTATATTCTTGCCTTTGTTGTTGTAGATTCAGTTCAGTCGCCCAGTTGTGTCTGAACTCTCGGAGCTTGCTCAAACTCGTGTCCATTGAGTTGATGATGCCATCCAACCATCTCATCCTCTGTTGTCCCCATCTCCCACCTTCAATCTTTCCCAGCATTAGGATCTTTTTGAATGAGTCAGTTCTTTGCATCAGGTGGCCAAAGTATTGGAGTTTCAGCTTCAACATCAGTCCTTCCAATGAATATTTGGGGTTGATTTCCTTTGACTGGTTTGATCTCCTTGTAGTCCAAGGGACTCTCAAGAATCTTCTTCAACACCACAGTTCAAAAGCATCAATTCTACAGCACTCAGCTTTCTTTATGATACAACTTTCACACCCATACATGACTACTGGAAAAACCATAGCTTTGACTAGACTGATATTTGTCCACAAAATAACGTCTCTGCTTTTTAATATGCTGTATAGGTTGGTCATAGCTTTTCTTCCAAGAAGCAAGCATCTTTTAATTTCATGGCTGCAGTCACCATCTACAGTGATTCTGGAGTCAAAGAAAATAAAGTCTGTCACTGTTTCTGTTTCCCCATCTACTTGCAATGAAGTGATGGGACCAGATGCCATGATCTTCGTTTTCTGAATGTTGAGCTTTAAGCCAACTTTTTCACTCTCCTCTTTCACTTTCATCAAGAGGCTTTTTAGTTCCTCTTCACTTTTGTCATAAGGGTGGTGTCATCTGCATATCTGAGGTTATTGATATTTTTCCCGGCAATCTTGATTCTTTCATCAAGTCCAGCATTTCGCATGACATATTCTGTATATAAGTTAAATAAGCAGGGTGACAATATACAGCCTTGAACTATTCCTTTTCCAATTTGGAACCAGTCCATTGTTCCGTGACCAGTTCCAACTGTTGCTTTCTGACCTGCATACAGATTTCTCAGGAGGCAGGTCAGGTGGTCTGGTATTCCCATCTCTTTAAGAATTTTCCACAGTTTGTTGTGATCCACACATCAAAGATTTAGCACAGTCAATGAAGCAGAAGTAGATGTTTTTCTGGAATTCTCTTGCTTTTTCAATGATCCATTGGATGTTGGCAATTTGTTCTCTGCTTCCTCTGCCTTTTATAATTCTAGCATGAACATCTGGAATTCATGGTTCATGTACTGTTGAAATCTAGCTTGGAGAATTTTGAGTATTACTTTGGTAGCGTGTGAAATGAGTTTAATTGTATGGTAGTTTGAACATTCTTTGGCATTGCCTTTCTTTGGGATTGGAATGAAAACTGAACTTTTCCAGCCCTGTGGCCACTGCTGAATTTTCCAAATTTGCTGGCATATTGAGTGCAGCACTTTAATAGCATCATCTTTTAGTATTTGAAATAGCTCAGCTGGAATTCCATCACCTGTACTAGCTTTGTTCATAGTGATGCTTCCTAAGGCCCACTTGACTTCACATTCCAGGATCTCTGGCTCTAGGTGAGTGATCATACCATCATGATTATCTGGACCATGAAGATCTTTTTTGTATAGTTCTTCTGTGTTTCCTGCCACCTCTTCTTAATATCTTCTGCTTCTGTTAGGTCCAATAGAGTTTCTGTTGTTAATTGTGCCCATCTTTGCATGATATGTTCCCTTGGTATCTCTAATTTTCTTGAAGAGATCTCTAGTCTTTCCCATTCTATTGTTTTTTTTTTTCCTATTTCTTTGCACTGATTGCTGAGGAAGGCTTTCTTATCTCTCCTTGCTATTCTTTGGAACTCCACATTTAGATGCGTTTATCTTTTCTTTTCACCCTTGCCTTTTGCTTCTCTCCTTTTCTCAGCTATTTGTAAGGCCTCCTCAGACAGCCATTTTGCCTTTCTGAATTTCTTTTTCTTAGGGATGATTTTGATCACTGCCTTCTGTACGATGTCATGAACCTCTGTCCATAGTTCTGTAGGCACCCTGTCTGTCACATCTAATGCCTTGAATCTATTTGTCATGTCCACTGTAGGATCATAAGGGATTTGATTTAGGTCATATCTGAATGGTCTAGTGGTTTTCCCTACTTTCTTCAATGTCAGTTTGAATTTGGCAATAAGGAGTTAATGATCTGAGCCACAGTCAGCTCCCAGCCTAGTTTTTGCTAACTGTATAGAGACTCTCTGTCTTCAGCAGCAAAGACTATAATCAACCTGATTTTGGTATTGACCATCTGGTGATGTCCATGTGTGAGTCATTTCTTGTGTTATTGTAAAATGGTGTTTGCTATGACCAGTGCATTCTCTTGGCAAATCTCTGTTAGCCTTCACACTGCTTAATTTTGTACTCCAAGGTCAAGCTTGCCTGTTACTCTAGGTGTCTCCTGACTTCCTACTTTGGCATACCATTCCCCTTTGATGAAAAGGACTTTTTTTTTTTTTTTTTTGCGTTAGTTCTAAAAGGTCTTGTAGGTTCTCATGTAACTATTCAGCTTCTTTGGGATTTGTGGTTGGGGCATAGACTTGGAGTACTGTAATATTGAATGGTTTGCCTTGGAAACGAACAGATCATTCTGTTTTTGAGATTGCACACAAGTACTGCATTTTGGACTCTCTTGTTGACTATGAAGGCTACTCCATTTCTTCTAAGGGTTTCTTGCCCACAGTAATAGTAGATTTATTGATCATAAGTACATGGGTTTATTTCTAGGCTCTCATCTGTTCCATTGAGTGTGTGTCTTTCTTTATGCCACTACCATATTGTTTTGATTGAAAGTGTTAGTCACTCAGTTGTGTCTGACTCTTTGCAACCCCAGGCACTGTAGCCCACCAGGCCCCTCTGTCCATGGGATTTTCCAGGCAGGAATACTGGAGTGGGTTGCCATTCCCTTCTCCAGGGGATCTTCCCAACCCAGGGATCGAACCTGGGTCTCTTGCATTGCAGGCAGATCTTTACCGTCTGAGCCACCAGACACTTTTTTGATTACTGTAGCTTTTTAGTGGTGGCTCTAGTAGTAAAAGCAGACTCTTGAGAGTCCCTTGGACTGCAAGGAGATCCAACCAGTCCATTCTGAAGGAGATCAGCCCTGGGATTTCTTTGGAAGGAATGATGCTAAAGCTGAAACTCCAGTACTCTGGCCACCTCATGCGAAGAGTTGACTCATTGGAAAAGACTCTGATGCTGGGAGGGACTGGGGGCAGGAGGAGAAGGGGACGGCAGAGGATGAGATGGCTGGATGGTATCACTGACTCGATGGATGTGAGTCTGAGTGAACTCTGGGAGATGGTGATGGACAGGGAGGCCTGGCATGCTGAGATTCATGGGGTCACAAAGAATCGGACACGACTGAGCAACTGAACTGAACTAGTGGTAAAGAACCCACCTGCCAGTGCTGGAGATGCCAGAGACGTGGGTTCGATCCCTGAGTCAGAAAGAACCCCTAGAGAAGGGCATGGCAACCCAGTTCCCTACTCTTGCCTGGAGAATGCCATGGACAGAGTAGCCCTATGGGCTACAGTCCATTGAGGTCTCAAAGAGTCACATGTTACTGAAGCAACTTAACATGCACTCACACGAAGTCAGGGAGCATGATACCTTCAGCTTTGTTATTCTTTATCAAGATTGCTTTGGCAATTCAGGGTCTCTTGTGTTTCCATTTCAAATTTTAGAATTATTTGATCTAGTTCTGTGAAAGATGCCATCAGTATTTTCACAGGGATTGCAATGGATATGTAGTTTACCTTGAGGATGGTCACTGTAACAATATAGATTTTTCCAGTCCAAGAACATAATGTGTCTGTCTGTCTGTCTGTGTCATCTTCAGTTTCTTTCATCCGTGTTTTACAGTTTTCAGAATTCAGGTCTTTGCCTCCTTAGGTAGGTTTATTCCTAGGTATTTTATTTTTGATGTGACTGAAGCACAGCAGTCATCCTGTAACTTTCATTAACCGGCATCTTTTGCTTCTCTTTAGATCTTCATTTCTAGATTTTAGACTTTTCCTAGTTTTCTTATTTTTAATGTGCATATTTCCCTGGATGTCCCTAAGAATGGGAAGTTTTGAGAACTTTTCTGTCTGAAATGTCTTTGTCTTCTAATTTATTTCCTTTTTAAGAAACTGAGTATCCTCTAGTTTGATAGCTTGTCTAAGTATAAAATTCCAGGTTGTAAGGTTAAATCATTTCCTCCACGGTGGACCTGTCCAATGAATTCCTTTCCAATGTTTTTTTGTCTTTTTTTTTTTTCTTTGTCTTGGAAAATCTAAGAACCTCTATGAAGTGTTGTCAAATCTCAGAGTGATTCATACATCTTCTCAATTTATTTCCTGGTCTGCCATTTTTTTTCCTTCATACCTTTATGGTTCTTTTTTAGTGTTTTATCTGCTTTCTCTGGAATTGCTTTTCTTTGGATACTAACTTCCAATTTTAATTCCTTATGTATCTGTATTTTCTCATCTAATTTTATCTGAGATTTGATAGTTTCTCAACCATTAGGTTGAAACTACAAATATTTCTAGAGTTAGTTTCTCAGACTACTTCTTCTCTACCTAGATTAACACTTTCTGCTCTTTGGTCTTTTGTTCTTCCTGTCTTCATGGGTTGCTGCTGCTGCTGCTAAGTCACTTCAGTCATGTCTGACTCTGTGCGACCCCATAGATGGCAGCCCACCAGGCTCCCCCGTCCCTGGGATTCTCCAGGCAAGAACACTGGAGTGGGTTGCCATTTCCTTCTCCAATCTTTGTGGGTTGATGGCCTATAAATTCCTTTGCTATCAATTTTTAGGCATTGAGGATAGGAGAGAGGCAGAGTAATAGGTATCTAATCTGCCACGTAGATACATAGATTTTCTGCTTTAATTTTGTCATATTATATATATATATATATATTTAAATAAAAATTTTCAAGCATTGATAAAGTATAGAAAATAATACATGTCCACACTTCTGAAAAGTCTTATCATAATCATCTTTGCTTTGGATTTCTCTCTCTCCCTATCTTATTTATGAAGAACCAAAATATCACAGAGAGATATAGTTAGTCTCTCAACGTTCTTCAGTCTTTTTCCTCACTCTTCAGAAGTAGTTCATTTGGTATAACTTATTCTCATCCATGTTTATATCATAATGTCCATGTATCGCTCCCTAAGTAATTTGCAGTTTTGTCTTGCTTGTTTGAAAGTGTGTTAACAGTGTCATATACTGTATGTGTTGTTCCATACAATTTTTTTTCACTCAACATATTTTTGTGATGTATATATTTTGATGTACTCATTCTAACAGCTGTAAGGCAGCTATGCATATATTCTGTATCCTTTACTTTTGTCAGTGTTAAAAGCTACCATGTAGTACATATCAAGTCCTTAAAGCTCATTGCATTCCTCCACTGCAAAGAAGCAGCATAGTTTTAAGAGCCTGGGCCTTGGTGTCAAGTAAATCTGGGTTCAGATCTGCAGTTTATTTACTAGCTGTGTAATTTAGGGCAAGCTACTTAGCCTCTTAGATTTTGGTATCATCATTTGTAAAGTTTAAATACTAAATAGTCTTGAAATTGTCATTGTGAGTATTAAAGTATGTAGATTTCAGTACAGTAGTTTACAATATTAAGTAGTCAAATAATGCAGCTGCTATTATATGAAGGCCAACAATTCACTGACTGAATCTTGGACCCAGTAGTTCAAACTGAGTTCTTTTTACAAAACTCCTTCCAAGTAGTAGTCTAGCTTCTAGATGAAAACCTTCAGTGACCTGAGATTCGAAGTTCATCATAGTTTTAAACATCTCTGTAAAAATTATGCTTCCTGTAAGGAATAAAAACATAAACTCTCCCTGGAGTTTCTGCAGAATTGGTCGTATTTCTACCACTTGGGACCAAGCAGAACAAATCTAATCCCTCTTCCATTTGACAGACTTTCAAATATCTGAAGACAAATATCAAGTCCCCTTGAGCCTAATTATATTGAAAGTGAAAAAAGAATAGAAAGAAAAGCTAGGAAATTGGTACATGTCAGTGATAGATAAGGCCTCACACACTGAAACCGGTAAACGTGGGGATAACTACCTTAGAATTCTCTCTACCAGTTGCTCCAAAATGAAAAGCTGTCACCAGAACCTCCCTTTGAGGAAATCTTGTAAGCATTATTGAAATTCTTTGTTCCTCCCTTTTGGAGACTTTGATGGTATTAAGTGTTACCAAATGGGCTGGGAAATAATCTTTAAACATATAAAGAGTCTTTATTGTCATCTATTATACTTTAAGCCTGAAATGGGTAATAACAGGAGATGCTCTGGTTTTACAAGACAATAATGTGTCTGAGCAGTCAAACTTTATTATGAGTGAGACTACAGTGCAGTTTAGCCCGAAAGCGCTCTCTCTGACAAATGTAGACCCGTTACCACTGTAGAGGTGTGATCAGTCTCAAAGTTTTGTTAACAGATTTAGTTCTGTTTCTTAGTTCCCTACTAGAGTTTCTGACTTTTATTCCAGGTTTTGTGTTCAAAGCATACACATCTATCATGTCTTCAGATGAAACCTCTTTAAAAATTATCCACTTAGATAGAAACATGGACATATAAAGACTTCTGATTTAGCACAAGGACCACTCCCATCCCCCAGCTCTTGGCAGATTCTTAACATGCAGGTTCTCCTTTCAGATCTTAATGCATCCGATTGTGTCCTTTGGACACGTTGTCCCTCCTAAGGGTCTATAACGAGAAGCTAAGGCAGCGGGTGTAAATTGTAGCCCTTGGGTCAAATCCAGCTGGCTACCTGTTTATGTATAATTTGTGAACTAAGAATAGTTTTTATTTTCATTTTCTAAGATTTAAACATTTATTTTATTTAAGTACAATAAACATTTTTATTGAAGTACTAGCTGTATAATTAAATAATTACAATTTCTGCTGTACAGTAATGTGATTCAGTTATATATATGTACACGTATTTTTCCATGTTCTTTTCCATTATGGTTTATCACAGGTACTGAATATAGTTCCCAATATAGTAGGACCTTATTCATCCATTCTATATATAAAAGTTTGTATCTGCTAACTCCAAATCCATCCCTCCCCTGCCCCCTTGCTCCTTGTCAACCAGAAGTCTGTTCCCATGTCTGAGTCTGTGTCTGTTTTGTAGATAACTTTGTGTCCTGTTTTAGATCCCACATATAAGTGATACCCTATGGTGTTTGTCTGTCTTTGTCTGACTCCTTATGATAATCTAGGCCCATCCATGAGTGGCAAATGGCTTGATTACGTCTGCTATGACTGAGTAGTAGTCTGCTGTGTATATGTGCCACGTGTTCTTCATCCATTCATCTCCCGATGAACATTAAGTTTCCTTCCACGTCTTGGCCGTTGTGACTAGTGCTGCTATGAATGTAGTCGTGCATGTATCTTTTTGAATTAGTGTTTGTTTTTTTCCCTCATATATGCCCAGATGTGGGATTGCTGGGTCATATGGCAGCTCTAGTTTTAGATTTTTGAGGAATCTCCATACTGATTTCCATAGTGGCTGCACCAGTTTACATTCCCACCAACAGCACAGGTTCCCTTTTCTCCATACCCCTATCAGCATTTGTTATTTGTAGACTTCTAAATTATGGCCATTTTGACCCAAGTGAGGTGGTACCTCATTGTAGTTTTGATTTGCATTTCTCTAATAATTAGTGATATTGACCACAAGAATAGTAAGAATCATTTTTACATTTTTAAGTGGTTGTGACACATAATTATATGAAAATCAAGTTTCCGTGTCCATAAATTTTTATTGCAACACTGCCACACTCACTTGTTTAAACACGGTCTTTGTCTGCTTTCCTGCTGTGGTGGCAGAGTTGATTACTTTCAGCAAAGACCTTGTAGCCGATGAAACCTAGTGTTTACGCTCAGATTAACCAGGATGGTTTGCTCATCCTTAAATCAGAGAAAGAAGACCTGATTAATGGGAGGAGTCAAAAATCTGATCTAAAGGAAAACAGGAAAAAAAATGAGTGGTGCCATGGGAGGTGAGGACTTACCCAAAGCCAAAAAAAGTGTCAACAAAGAAAGCATGACTCTATTTGAATGTTCTAATGAAAGATGAAAATGCTTTAAAATCTCATCCCAAGGGACTTCCCTGGTGGTCTGATGCAAGGGGTACCAGTTTCATCCCTGATCAGGGGAGATAGGATACCACATGCCCCGTGGTCAAGAAGCCAAGGCCTAGAGCAGAAGCAGTATTGTAACAAATTCAATAAAGACTTTAAAAATAAAAAAAATCTTAAAGTCATCCCAATTTAAACAGCTCTATGAAAATTATGCTCACTATAAGGAATACCTCTTCCCCCCAAAAGAAAGTCACCCTGTATTTTCTGCAGAAATTATCCTGTTTCTACCACTTGGGACCAGATAGAACAAGTCTAATCCCTCTTCCATATGACAGACTTTCAAATATTTGAAGACAAATCTCAAGTCCTCCTGAGTCTAATTATATTGAAAATGGAAGGAAAAATGGGAGAGAAAGAAAAGAAATGGAATTGTGCATGTCAGTGATGAACGAAGCCTCACACATTGAAACAGACTTTTTTTTACCCCCTCCCCACCACAGGCTTACCGCTTTTTAATAACTATGAAAAACAATCCTCAAACAGATTCAGGATTGGCAACTGCTTAGATTTAGACAAGGATGGAGATAGGAGAAGCCACGCAACTTCTGTTTTTTCCCTAGTGGCTTCAGATCTTCTGTTATCGATGCTGGTGACAAAGAAGGGATACAGGCCTGCCAATCATTTTCTGTCCTTCAGTGCAAAAATAACTGGTCCTTTCTTTGTAGTGAAATGTAGAGTAAGTCTTTCTAGGAGCCCATGGACTATTTGTTTTAATGCAGTGAATTTTAGATGTTGTTGCTCCTAAAGATCTCAGGATAAGGTTATGGAAATGTAAGATCAGTATGATTATTAATCTCTAGTACTCATTCTAGTCTGATTGTGAAAATCTGAGGTGTAAGACTCAGAAAATTATGTTTTTAATAAGCACTCTATTTCTACTTCAGCGGCCTTATGCTTTAAAAAATACTGCTAAATTGCCTAGATCAAGAAAACAAATTTAAGTTGCACCCTGGTTTCAAACTCACTGCCTATAAACTTTTATATTAAAATGTCCCTATGCACATTTTAGGGCTTCCCTAGTGGCTCAGTGGTAAAGAATCTACCTTCGGTGCAGGAGATACAGTTTTGATCCCTGGGTTGGGATGATCCCTTGGAGATGGAAATGGCAACCCGCTTGTATTCTTGCCTGGGAAGTCCCATGGAAAGAGGAGCCTGGTGGGGTTGCAAAAGAATTGGATACAACTTAGTGACTAAGCAACAAAAATGTACATGTTAACATGGTTGCTCAGAACAAAACCTTGGGGTCATCATTTCTTTCTTTTTCCAACAATCATCCAGTATATAAGCAAATCCTGCCAGCTGTACCTTCAGAATATATCCATAATCCAAACACTTCTCATCACCCCTACTGCAACCACTTTGAACCAACCCAGAGTCATCTCCACCCACCACTGCTAAGTGCTAATTGCCTAGCAGCTATTCTCAGTATGGCTTCCATATTTTCAAGCCACCGATGTGATCCATGCCAGTACTTCTTGAATCCCTCAAGTAGCTTCTCAAGTCACATGACTACAAGTCCGGACCTTCTAAGGTCTTCTACAAGTCTGGACCATCCTCACCCCGCTTTCTTCTCTGAGCTTATCTCCTCCTTTCTTAGTGCTCCAGCCCCAGGGACCTCCTTGCTGATCCCTGAATAGATCAGTGTATTTCCACCTCAAGACTTTTGGAATGGACGTTTCCTTTGTCTTTAGTCCTCTTCTTTCAGGGATGATCTCGAATCACTTGTCATCTGCTTCAGCTCTTCAGTCAAAAGTCACCTTCTCAGGGAGACCTTGCCTGACAATCTTATTTAAAATACAACTCAATCACACTGCCAGAAATCCCATTCCTGTCTCTTGTGTGTAACTTATTCTATACTTAGTTTTTATTCTTTGCCTCCATATCTCCTGACAGAAGAATGAAATCTCTGGAAGAGTGGAGTACTTTTGTTTGAAATTATTGTTGTATTCCACTGCCTAATATAGTGTGCAGACTTAAAAAAAAAAAAACACAACTTCAGAGTTGTGAGTTAAGATTTATTTGGGGCAAAATGAGAACTACATTCCAGGCGACAGCTTTTCAGGTAGCGCTGATGGTTTGGTGGTGGTATATGGGTGTGATGTAGGGGTGGTGATGGTTTAGTTGCTAAGTCATGTCTGACTCTTATGACACCATCCTGCTAGGCTCCTCTTGAGATTCTCCAGGCAAGAATACTGGAGTGGGTTGCCATTTCTTTCTCCCAGGGATCTTCCTGACCCAGGAATCAGATCTGGGTCTCCTGCACTGCAGGTAGATTCTTTACTGCCTGAGTTATGAGGGAAGCCCCAGGCTCCTCTTTGCATGGAATTGTCCAGGCCAGAATACTGGTGTGGAAAGCCATTCCCTTCTGCAAGAGATCTTCCCAACATAGGGATTGAACCCAAGTCTCCTTCATTGAAGGCAGATTGTCCCCCGGTGGCTCAGGAAGATGCTTGGTATACAAGAGATTTTGATGGAGGGAACACAGACAATCGAGCACTTTTTTTTTTTTTTTTTTTTTGCAGAAGGTTCCTGCTAGTCATGAGGTGCAGATGTCACCATGAAGGATTTTGGTGCTTTTCTAGATATAAGGAGAAACAAGAATTGGCTCACAAAATCAGCTCCAAAAATGTCTAATTATCTGAAGACCTGTTCTGCCAGTTTTTCCCAGAGCACAGAGAGCCTCATTTCTGCTCTCCACCCTGAACTCCTTTCAGGGGGTGTTGAAAATCAGCAGCAGCACATGATTTAATCCTTGTAGAAGTGAAAGTGAAGTCGCTCAGTCATGCCCGACTCTGTGACCCCATGGATAGTAGCCTGCACCAAGCTCCTCCATCCATGGGATTTTCAAGGCAAGAGTACTGGAGTGGGTTGCCATCTCCTTCTCCAGGGAATCTTCCCAACCCACGGATCAAACCCGGGTCTCTCACATTAGAGACAGATGCTTTACTGTCTGAGCCACCAGGGAAGTAATCCTTATAGAGGTAGATGGCAAATGACAATCTGTAGTTGACAGGTGTTTCCCTGATAGTGGGCAATCAAAAAAATATTTTAAATATTTTAAAAATAAACCCAACATTTGGGTAAAGCTGTGAGCCAGTAGAACACACAATTAAATGGTAAGTTGTATTCCTTTTTTTTGCCAAGATTGTAAAAAATGATAAAAAGAAACGATAGTGTGGGCCCATAAAAGAGAAGTATTAACCTCTTTCAGTGATAATAAATGTATAGTTGATATTAGTATTTTATATAATTTTTCATTTATGTAGTCAAAAACATACTCATATTGATAATCTCTCCCAAAATATTTGGGTTTTGAGAGTTATGATGCTAGGAGAAGAGACCATCTCTGTTTTTCTGGACAATTTAACCAAATTATTTAACCCTAGGTCTCAGCAAAAATGAAGGAAGAAGTATGGGTCACTTATACTTTTTTACCTGCATGTCTAACAATAATTTGGTCTAAAAAATTAATTTCAGATCCTTTATTGTTTTATATTTATATTTACTAGAATATAGTTGTTTTTACATGTAATGTTTCTTCGGATCCCTATTGTAGACAAATATGGAAAGTGGGACAGGATATTCATGATGCTGACTTTCTGTGAAAATTGAGACTCGAAAAGTAAAACGAATTGTCTGATACCCCGCTGGTAGGCCTGAGAGCTACGATTAGAACTTGCCTTAGAGCTTTTTTTGTTTTTAATTGAAGTATAGTTGATTCATGCGTCCTGAGTGGCTCAATGATAAAGAATCTGCCTGTGTTGCAGGAGATGTTGCAGGTTCGATCCCTGGGTCGGCAAGGTCCCCCGGAGGAGGGCATGGCAGCCTGCTCCAGTATTCTTGCCTTGGAGAACCCCAGGGACAGAGGAGCCCGATGGGCTACAGTCCATAGGGTCGCACAGAGTCAGATACAACTGAAGCAACTGAGCATATGTAGCCGATTTACAACGTTGTGCACTTTCTTCTCAATCTACTCTGGGCTCTTTCCATCTAACCTCACAGCATCTCCTCTATGGCTGAATACCCAACACTTACCTTCTTAAAAATTATTTATATTTTGGCTAAGTTGGGTCTCTGTTGAATATAGGCTTTCCCTAGTTGCAGCGAATGGTGGCTACTCTCTACTTGTGGTGAGAGGGCTTCTCTTATTGCAGAGTACGGGGCTCTAGGGCAAGCGGGCTCAGCATGGGGTCAGTTGCCTTGTGGCATGTGGGACCTTCCTGGACCAGGGATCGAACCCATGGCCCCTGCATTGGCAGGTGGATGCTTAACCACTGTACCACCAGCAAGGTCCCAACAGTTACCTTTTTGAAAGGAAGGATAGATTGAATTTTTCTCTGAGCTTAAAAACAGCAAGGTTATTTGATACAGATCACTTAATTGTAAAGGTGCTGGAGCAGCTTTTAAAAGTGGTCTTTGTAAGACTGAACAAAATATAACTCATCCTCATCAGTTTTAAGGGTGTATTTTTAATTAGTTACAGCAATGGCAACCCACTCCAGTACTCTTGCCTGGAAAATCCCATGGATGGAGGAGCCTGAAAGGCTGCAGTCCATGGGGTCGCTGAGGGTCGGACACGACTCAGCAACTTTACCTTCACTTTTCACTTTCATGCATTGGAGAAGGAAATGGCAACCCACTCCAGTGTTCTTGCCTGGAGAATCCCAGGGACAGGGAAGCCTGGTGGGTTGCCGTCTATAGGGTCGCACAGAGTTGGACACGACTGAAGCGACTTAGCAGCAGCAGCAGTAAAATGTGATTAAACATTCACAGGCAAGAATGAAAATGTTAAAAAGGTTGTCATGGGCTTGGAGATGAGATTTTGAAAGTGCTTTTAAGAAATAGGTTAGTAGATGAGAAAGAAATAAGTTAATCTGAACTAAATTTAAAATGGAGGAACCAATTTATTTCTTAAATTTCTTTAGAAAAGTGAATCCCAAAATGTGAACTGCAAGATGTTACTACATGCTCATTAAATGGGAATTAGTAGTAATAGATATTTGGAAAATGGTGCAGACGAAAACTTTGAGTGATTAAAAATGCATATTAGCACACCTTTGTTCTTGAAGTACCCTGCTTACAAAAAAGAGTGAACAAAACCATTGGTTGTTAGGGGATTAAATGTTTGATTCCATGTAAAGTGCCTAGCACATTAAACTATTCAGAAAGTGTTGATTACTATTATGCAAAAACCTTTGAGAGGACTCACAGTAAGGATCCTTCTAAATGTGACTAACTCAGTGTTTCCCAAATATGGCTAACCATAGGGTCAGTACCTAAAAACATCATAGAAGTTTGGAAAATCCTATTGTAGAAAATCCAGTGGCCCTAGAGGCATGAAAAACAGTATGGCCACCTCTCCTGAATAACATACTTATTAATATATTTATCAGTGCTAACCTTCCTCTGTGAATGTTCTCTCTCATGCATTTTTCTAAAATTTTTTATTGAAGTATTGTCAACTTATAATATTGTGTTAGTTTCAGGTGTACAGCACAATGATTCAGATATATATATATCAGTTTTTTTCCTTATAGATTACAAAATATTGTGTAGTTCCCTGTGCTATACAGTAGGTCCTGATTATCTATTTTATATATACAGTAGGTCCTGATTATCTATTTTATATATAGCAGTGTGTGTATATTCCCACCTTGTGATTTAACCCTCCCCCCCCCAACACACACACCTTTCCCATTTGGTAACCATAAGTTTGTTTTCTATGTGAGTCTCTTTATGTTTTGTAAATAAGTTCATTTGGATTTTTTTATTCCACTTATTCCAGTGATATCATATTTGTCCTTTGTCTGGCTTACTTAGTATGAGAATCTCCAGGTCCATCCATGTTGCTACAAATGCTTTATTTCATTCTCTTTTTTAATGGCTGAGTAATAATCCATTGTGTGTGTGTGAGATGGCTGGATGGCATCACTGACTCGATGGATGTGAGTCTGAGTGAACTCCAGGAGTTGGTGATGGACAGGGAGGCCTGGTGTGCTGCGATTCATGGGGTCGCAAAGAGTCGGACATGACTGAGCGACTGGACTGAACCACATCTTTATCTATTTCGCTATTGATGGATGTCTAGTTTGCATCCATGTCTTGGGTATTGTATCCCTCCTTTATTTTCTGTCTGATAAATTCTTACCTCTGATGGAGAAACTGAAACTACCACTGAAATTCTCTATCCCTTTCTGTATCCACATTCTTTGCATTGTGATTTTGCAGTGATACGCCTCGAGGTGGATTCTATTTCATTATCTCTGGAATGGGCTGGTCTTGTGAGTTACATTGGCCATTAGAATATTAAAAAAAAATAGTGGTGTTGCAAGACTGGGTCTCAAAAGACTTTACATGCTTCTCTTCCTCTGCCTTTATCATAACATAACCAGCCTAACCTACTAGATCATAAAGCACGTGGAGCAGTTTGTGAAGAGCCTTGTCTGTAAGAACTGGCCCAGCTAACCTCCCCAGTACCTGCACATACATTGATGAGTCTAGCTAAGATCAGCCAAGCCAGGATCAGATCAGTGGAACCCCCTAGCTGACCCATAAATTTCTAATAAGAAATGGTTATTTTAAGCCACAGATTATGGGATTTTTACAAAAGGTTAATAAACTGTCTTTAAATCTTAGCCCAGTGGCAACTCGGCCGGGTAATGTTCCCTCACACAACACACCTTGGTCTACTCCCCCATGCCCCCGTCGCAGTCTGCCTTCATAGCTCTTGTTTGATGGTATGATAATCTTCTGGTTTATCAGGCTTGTTGGGTTTATTTGCTCCGTCAGTCTTGTCTGACTGCTTGTGACCCTTTGGACCTGCCAGACTCCTCTCTCTGTGGGAGTTTTCAGGCAAGAATACTGAATGAGTTGCCATTTCCTTCTCCAAGGGATCTTCCTGACCCAACGATACAACCCATGTTTCCCGTGACTCCTGGGATTCTGGATTATTAGAGTGTGAGCTTCTTGAAGGATGAGTCAGTGTTATTAATGAATGCCTGACTTGTAGCAGAGAGGGTCTGGCACAGAGAGGTGATGGTGCCCAGGCAGCTCTGTAATGTTTAAATTGTGAACATTGTCATGTTTTAAAGCCATTGTCTGAAAATCAGAAAATGAGTCACCTCACTGAAGGCACCTGTTCTATGCCAGATCATTGTCATTTTAAACAAAGTGCTATTTGTCTTCCTGATAGTTACCTTTTTAATAAGTACTTGCCTCCTCATTTGCCTCATTCACTCTTCAAACCATTCTATGTGTGTAGAAAATGGGAACTTAGTATTTTTAAAGCCTGTATTAAGCATTAACCTTTTATATTTGAAAGCAAATTTTTTTCCTTATTTCATGGGTAATAAGACATTAAAAAAAAAATAGTTTTCAGGTATCAGAAAGACACTGAAGTTGAGTACATCTTTGGCCCTGGAACTTTACTATGTTTCTACAGTTGGTCCTCTGTAATGTGGATTCCCTATCTGTGAATTCAGTCCGTCAAAGATTGAAAATATTGTAAAATTCCATAAAGCTCCAAAAAACAACTTGAATTTGCTGCATACCAGCAACTATTTACATAACACATTTATACTGTGCAGTTGACCCTTGCATAATGAAGGGCTTAGGGACTCAGTTGAAAAATCCACATATAACTTATAGCCAGTCTTCTGCATACATGGTCCCTCTGCATTTGAGGGTTCAATCATGGATCCTCTAGCATTGTAGTATTTACTACTGAAAAAAAAAATCCATGTATTAAGGGGGGCCTGCAGAGTACAAACCCATATTATTCAAGGATCAACTCTATTAGCTATAAGTAAGCTAAAGAGGACTTAGAGTAACAGGAGAAGGGACTTCCCCTGTGGTCCAGTGGTTAGGACTTCACCTTCCTGTGCAGGGGTGCAGGTCTCATCCCTGGTCGGGGAGCTGAGATCCCACATGTTCTGAGGCCAAAAAACCAAATCATAGAACAGAAGCAGTATTGTCACAAATTCAATAGAGACTTGAAACTGTTTAAAAAAGTAAAGTATAGAGCAGAGTGGGCATAGGTTACATGTACATATTGTGCCGTCTGCTGTATGCTCTTGAGCATCTGTAGGCTTTGACTGATATCCTTGGGGGTTCTGGAACCACTCCCATAGTGAGGGACAGCTGTAAAATGAACACTCTAAAACACTGGTCCCCAGCCTTTTGGCACCATGGACCAGTTTCATGGAAGACAGTTTTTCCACAGACGGAGAGTGGAGGGGGAGAGATGGTTCAGGTTGCAACGCCAGAGATGGGGAGCGGCAGAGGGAGCTTTGATCGCTTGTCTGCTGCTCACCTTCTGCTGTACGGCCTGTTTCCTAACAGTCCATGGCCCAGGGGTTGGGGACCACTGTTCTAGAACATCTCTGTTCAGAACCAGACCCAGCCAGAGACAGCTGGAGATGTGTTCAGGCATTACACTATTTCTAGAACAGTTACTTTGTGTCCAGAGAGTTTGATATGATTATCTCCTTTTAAAGGTAGTTTCTTGGCCAAGGTCATACATCCAGAGAATGGCAGACTCCAATCACTCCCCAGCCTTTGCTGATCTTATACACATTTTGTTGACTGCTCTCCATACGGGCTCTCTAAAGTAAGACAAAAGCTAGCACTCACTGTTGCTTACTAAGTACTATGTAACGTGCTAAGGGCTTTACCTGTATTTTTTTTTTTTTCCATTTAATCCTCAGACACTGGAAAGACTCTAAATTTCTATGATCATCCTTGTATTAGAAATAAAGTAGAAATATGAACTGTCTTGTGTGCATGGGTGCTAAGTCACTTCAGTTGTGTCTGATTCTTTGCAACCCTATGGACTATAGGCCACCCAGCTCCTCTGTCCATGGGATTCTCCAGGCAAGAATACTGGGGTGAATTGCTATGCCCTCCTCCAAGGGATCTTCCTGAGCCAGGGATGGAAAGTGCAGCTCCTGCATTGCAGGCAGATTCCTTAACTCTAAGCCACTGGGGAAGCCCATTAAGTGTCTTGCCTGAGTGAGTTAGTGAGTGAAAGTCACTCAGTCCTGTCTGACTCTTTGCAATCCCATGGACTGTAGCCTGCCAGGCTCCTCTGTCCACGAAATTCTCCAGGCTAAATCAATGCTAAATGGTAAATGGAGAATTTGAACCTAGACTCTGTTATTATTGAGTAAATGCTAAATAAGTCTTTTAAATGAATGAGTAATCCCTATCAGAATAAGTTTGAAATTCTAACAAATGTTGGCTGCATAGAACATACCTAGATTAGCCCAAAGTAGCTTAATCCACTCAGAATTGGTTCTTAACTAGATAATACATTAAAAAATTTTTGAAGAGTTTAAAATTTTATAAAACTATTCAAAATAATTGTTAGCAATTAAACTTTTAATAATTTATAAAAATTAATTATAACAGTTCAAATTGATCTATTAAGTTCCCATCAGAACGAGCTAGTTACATATGGACCTTTGTGTCAGTCCACACCGCCTTTATCTAGTTAAAATGTGTTCTGACCAACTCAAAGCTGGATTTATTTGCTGTAACGATTTCAAATAATTCTGACATTGTTGCTGGTTCTAATCATGGGCTTCCCTGGTGGCTCAGCAGTAAATTCTGCCTGCAATGCAGGAGATTAAGGAGGCATGGGTTTGATCCCTGGGTCAGGGATTCTGTGAAGGAGGGCATAGCAACACACTCCAGTATTCCTGCTGGGAAAATCCCATGGACAGAGGAGCCTGGTGGTCTACAGTTCTTGGGGTCACAAAGAGTCAGACACAACTGAAACCACTAAGCAATTAGGAACAACTGAAACAATTAGTACCTAATCGTACTAATTTACCTAGATTAAGGTAATTAGAATCAACTATGATTCCACCAGTAACTTAAAAACATTTTAATTAGCTTTAAAGTGCTGTCTACCTTAAAGTGGTCAGAAAGGATAGCTGAAACAACTCACAGCCACTTGGTGACTATCACACCCATTCCTGTTAGACCCATAAGACCCCCAAAAGTTGAGGAGATGTTACCTATACTCCTCTCAGAGCTCTGTCATATACACTAGATCCATTGTACACATAAAGATTTTCAGAAATCTAGAGAACATTTTATTCTATAAATTTCCAATGTAATTTTGGGGACAAAACCTGTTATCTGTGAAATGGTTTAAAGAACCAAGTTTTAGAAAGCACTGGTTTAAGCCAATTTTTGACCTTTTCATTGACAACCAACTCATTGAAGTAGATTGGAAACCATCTTTCAGTAAATCATACTGTTGAAAAAGGCTCCAACCAGTTGTAAGTAGTTATTAAATTCTTGGGAACTTTCAGCATTTTAACAGCTTATTGAGCAGAGGCATAATAATACATCTTTTGTTACCTGAACATTATTGACTGGAGATATTTCAATATTCACATATATAACAAATCGCCAGCCACAGGCATTAGTTTCTGCAAAAATCCCCCGGTCAATAATGTGTTAAAAACCATTCAAAACAGATTCAGTCAGTCAAGATGTATTTGAAGTGTACAACATTACTTATGTTCTTAACATTTTCCCATGGAGAGGCAGAACATTCTCTAGTGTCTGTAAAAAATAATGCAAGCATTTTAAGGAATAATGGAAATGGTATCCCAGTTAGGGTGTGGCAGGTATCTTAAGACTGTATAAAATATAATCCCAAGGGTGGTGGTGTGTGTGTGTGTTGATGTGGTCTAGAAATATTTAGGAGAGCATCTCAAAAAAAAAAAAATCATCTCATCTTTGCTTCCATGTGCCTCATTTTATCTTCTTGAGGGCAGGAGACATTAGGTTCAACATATTAATTAGGTTCAATATACTGGAAATTGTCCTCGATATGGAAGGCATTCCAGCCCCAGCATGGATGTGTCAGGAAGTGTGTAGAAGGGATTCTCATTGACAGTTCAAAGTTCCACTCGTGGAATATCCTAAAATGTCAATAAAAGACTCTTTATTCATAAATAACTGATATGCAGGAATTTATGTCTGTACATTTATCTTGAAAAGTCTGTAACCATCCAGTTTTTTTGCAAACTACATAAAACATCCAAACCGTCCATTTTTGTTCAATACAATATAACACAGCTGTTTGGCATTACCAAATATATATGTATATATATTTATAGATATGTACATGTGCTGAAAAAGAAGCCAGTGCAGCCTTTTCTAAGAAGTCCATCCAAGTATTTACTGTACAACATTCAGAATTTACACTGATAATACAAGGCACAAAAAGTGTGGTATGAAGCCAAGGCCATGCTTTATTCAAACTCTCCCCTCTGGCTTGTTCACTCCTTCAGCTTCATGTCAAATTAAGTATTCAGTTCTGCTTTTTTTTTTCCGGCTTTGAACACATCAAATGAATGTTGAGAGTGGAATGGGTTTGAGATATGAGTCATCTGAAAGAACCACCCTCCCCACCCTGACACACACACACACACATATGTGCACACACACTTTCCCAAAATAAACAGAACAAAATGAAATCTGTTTTAAAATTTCTTCCATACAGAAGTGGAGGTAAACCATTACTTATATATATCTTTTTTCCTTTTTGTTTTTTCAGTTTGAGTCAGGAAGAATTAGCCAGTTTTCCTCTTACTGCTTATATTTGCAATATTTCTAGGTTGAGACTTACTGGATTGCATGCACCAATCAGATACAGTTCTGAAGAATGGGAAACATTAAGTTGGCCTTTATTCCAGTTTAGAAAAGGAGGAAACTGTTTTCCTGACCGGAAAATTTTCACAGATGGAGTGTTTCCCACCTTCTTACAGAGAAGTTTTGAATGAGAGTGGTCAACATAATTTAGGACAGACCTTGGAAGGTGTTTCCGATTGAAATATTTTAGTCACCCTCTGATGAGGCTTAAATGAAAGTCTCCTGGTAAGAGGTGACTTCCCCTTAAGTATCATCAGAGCTGCTAATGGAGGAATACTGGAATTATTAGATCTATTTCTGGTTCTAATATCTGTTTCAGTAATGGGGTCAGAAGGCATGATATTCTGTCCACAAATTCTCAAATATCACCTTTCCTTTTCATGATTCAACAGAACCACAGTCACGTTTCGACCTACTCTCTATATCCAATTTTAATGGGATTATGTAATTTGTCCAATTTAGGAATTTAGATGTAAATAATGCTTCAGATAGGGAAATACTTTTGGCAGGTGAGCACAATTTGAAGCCAAAGGACATTTTCATTATTATCATGCCTTGCATAAAATGATTTAACACACATTTCCATTCATGCAAAGAACTACATTATCAAATTTAGTGATATAGTTTCTCATTTAACTTTTTGGGGAAAAAAAAAGTAAACCTTGCCAAACTCAATATTAGGGATGGGGGAGGAACTTTTGCATCTCTGGCCTAAACATGAAGCTTACTGCCTTTTTAATCTTTGGGTTCAGATGGAGGGTGGGTTCCAAGACATGGAGTTTACTGTCACTGACTTAGGCCCACCTCATGAGGACATTCCAAATCCATGATCTTCACTGCAAAAGGAAAAATCAAAGTAGCTGCTTCAGAAACCACAATTATTCTATGTGAGTTAAATTTCCTACTTCAGATCACAGTACTACACACTAGTGACTAACAGCCAGGTCTGATTTCCATCCCCTTCTCTTTCTTGAAAAAATAACAGCATACGAATTGCTTTCTCGGTTTTGTTGACAAGCCTGGAACTGGGGATGTGAGGAGTCCACGGTAGACACTGGCTCTCCTAGAATTGCTTTTGCAAAAACACCACATGCTGTCAACACAGCCAAACAGCTTTATAACCGCAGCTTTTGAAAGAAGTTTGGAAAGTAAAAACACAAACTATGCAGCACACCTAAGATTAGTAACATTTTCACTTTGTGACATTTGACAAAATACATTTTTGCTTGTAGTTCAGGAAAGTTCTATGCAGACAAAACAGTGGAAACGGCAGAAACAGTGGCCATTCAGCGTTTGGCTAAAGCATCAATTTTTGTAAATACAGCACTATGGCAACTAACACCAAAGGGATCATAGAATGTGTCACTATCTGTAGGACAATATTTTGTTCTCCCATTTGCTGTGGACGTCACCTCTGGTCCAGTCAATGGGAGTTACCAAGGATTCAGAACTCTGCAATGTTTCATGAGGGGAATTAATGAAAATGGGCCGCACAGTGGGCCAGAAAAGCCGTTTCTCAGCTCCTTCATAGTTCCTGTGACCTTCACGGATCTGGAGAAAAGACCCCCTGAGAGAACTTCACCTTTAACACATCTGACTCAACACCTTTACAGGGGGATTAAGAAATCGAAGGGAAGATGGCAAAAAAAACCCAAAGCATATCAAAAGATTCTGTAACACTTTGAAATTCACAGGTAGATTGGTCAGATGTTTGCAAAGTGGACAACACCATCTTCAACCAGTTCTATTCTTTTTAATATTCTCTTATCAATCCCGATGGTGAGAATTTCTACCAAGGGAAACTGTTATAATACATCCAGAACTTTTAATCCAAAGAGAACCCTGTTTAGTGATTTGACTTCATAACTTCTCTCAAAGTCAACTGAAAAGAAAATAACAGGGACTGTGGCAAAGGAGAACACTTGCAGTTGGAAATAAAAATAACAGAAAAGAGAGAAGTTCCCCTCTTTCAAGAGAACTGTCAATTCCTATTTATCTCTTACAAAAAGGCCAATAAAATTTTTGTGGGAGTACATCTGAGTTTTATGAGACTTCCTGCACTGGTAAATGAAGTTTGCATTTAAATCCATAGAGTGAGCTTCCTTTTGGCTTCAAGGATTTTTAATGTAAGCCTGGAAGACTGCACAAGCAATGCTCTAAAAACTGTAAATTACCTTTATGGGGCTGCAGTCTGGGGAAGCTGGGAAATGCAGCGTTTTGGTGGCTCCTTTTAAGTCATGTTTAAAGCTGGGCTATTAGATGCATTTGAGCATTGAAAGATTTGGCATTAAGTGGGCTATCCTGTAAAAATTTTAAGTCACCTACCAAGTATGAAAGACCACCTTTATTGTTTCATTTTGCTCTAGGACAGTAAGACTTTTGAGTGTAAGTGCTTAGACATAGGGAATCCCTTTCAAGAAAGGCAAGATGATAGTAAAGTATTAAAATCAAACCAGGGTTTAGGTTGCAGTGAATAACCACAAGTTCAAGCACCAGCAAAGTCTATCTGATGTGCAGTTTCATCCTCTTCTGCCACACACAAACACATCTTGGTCTGTAAATCTCAACAATATGGGTTCTCTTTGGAATTCTATTATGAAATACTGTGCAATCCTGACCTGCAATGGCCACAGAATCTCCTACTGTAGAAAACCTGTAGAAATCCTACATGGGATCCTGGAAGAAATGAGAAATGTAAAGAGGAAACAAAATGGATTGAAAGGTGGGTTTGAACTTTGGGCTGAAATTTGAGGTGAATTATGTTTTTTTTGCTTCCTTTATCACATTTATTTATAAAATTCAGGCCAAAAAAAAAAAAAAAAAAAGAAAATGGAGGAAATTCTAGACAGGAATTGATAATAAATTCTTATCTTAAAACAATCTAGATAGATCTAGGGAAAACATCGACATTTTCCATCTGTTTTAAAATATAAAAAATATCAAAAATCTAAAAAAGATCTCTGTGGATTCACAGAATAGATGAAACAATTAAAAGGCCAATTAGAAGAGAAGAGGAAAAATGGGTAGGATATTTAAAACAAAAATCATCCAAGACGGATAACAATATAAGCTCTACACTGTGTTTAAGTTCGCATTCAGCAGTTCAATGCAGATTCTTTCTGTATACCACCCATGCCAATCAACCCTCAGGTTTATTGTGGGAGACTGACACATCAATTTCCACTTCTATCTCAAATCATATCAGGGGTAGCAAATGATTTACACTTTTGCACTTTCTCTGTTTTGCTCCTAGAAGGAATAAACAACTTGAGTACACTAGCAAAAAAGTGTTTTCCTGATGGAGGTGTGGTATTTTGAAAATATGTTCAACAGTTCTAGGAGGACTTGTTCTATATAATATACCTTTGGTTCCTGAGAAAAGCAAGATGCTTTTGAATTTCATGTAGCAAAGCCTTCTATCAAATACAAGGGACCTTTGTACCACACATTCATTAGAGAAAATGGCCAACACATTAAAGAGTTCTTCAAAGCCTTATCCAGGGTATTGTAAATTCACCTTACTTTTGGTCGTTTTTCACTTAGGTGGATATTCATTTTTTTAAACATGGGATCTATGTTGTTTAAAAAATTGGCTGCATCTCTACTGCCAAGTATTTCCCATCTGCCCCATTCCCTATTTTTATTCTAATGGAGTCAACCGCTAGGTAGTGGGTTAATCTAGGTCCTTGACTTTGGCTGTCCTGATTCTGGACAGCTAATTAAAAGATCCACTAAATGAACAGGAGCAAATCTGTTCATCTTTAGTCTATCAGGACATTTTGTCAAAAATAATTAAACAGGATAAAAGATGGAGTGAAGTGTTAAGATGGGGGTCATGTATTATCTGTGGATTTCAATTCTCCACAATATTGTTGCCTTTCATTTCAAACATAGTATACTATGTTAATGGTCCTTAAAGAAAACATACTCAAGGAGGTTGAATTATTGGAGCATGGAGGCTCTCTGAACAACGTGTGTAGTTTGAGACATTGGTAGACGTATTCCTCATGTCTATGTAGTCGGATAACATTTAGAGCAAAGACCATTTGCTAATTTCTTAAGAGGCAAAACGAAGATGACCTATAGTCTCTATGGAGAGATTTTGTATGAACACAGTACCAAAAGGCTGGAAAATTCAAGAACTGGATTGTAAAGGACCCTGAAACCCCTCATCCCTTCATAACCACCATGGTGGGGAACTAAATGAATGCCTGCACCCTAGAATGACAGCTTGAGGCCTGTGGCATCTGCAGTTCATGTTTCCTCGGATCTGATTTGACCCCTCTCGTCTCTAAATCTGTGTGTAAACTGTGTTCTAATAGCTTTTGCAAGTTGAGTGGCTTGGCTGAGAATTAGAGATGGTTCTGTTGAGTTAAGCTAGAAAAAATAAATTCCCATACTGAAAAGTCTATGTTCCTTGAAACTTCTCCCCTAGTGTAAGGGGCAGAAAGAATGTGGATAGATTTGTCCTTGGAGAAAATGAAGGTGGGGTAGGTATGCTGCAAGACGAGCGTGTGGTCTCTCTTACCTCTCGACATATTAAGTGGCTGGGATAGATAGGGAATTGGTGCTGGTGTGGTGTACTCAGATTCGAAATTCTAAATGCCCTTCTTGACACCGTTGAAGTCTACAAATGAGTTGGCAACCCTGTCTCACTTCTAAAAGCCAGTTTACAATGATTGCCAACATCTCCCATGCCAGTTGGTTAGAAAACTCTTGACAGTCTAGCCAGCATCAGCTGGTCCTTTGGGGGCACATCATTAAAAATCTGTTTCAAAACATGCACTGATTTAATCTGTTTTCCCAGCTTTGCTACAACTCATCTTTCCCCACAGTTAGCTCACTTTATCCTTGTCACTCCAAATCTGAGCAGTCCCTCAAGTGTGAACCCAAGTATGGATTCAGAGGAGACTGTAGAACCGTCTTATGTTTAAGAGAGCTAGTACTTTTCCCTACCAAGATATTTTACCTATATCAAATTCAGTGTCTTCAATCAGGGATGTTGACTGATTATAAATGAAGGCTGAACTCCCCAATGCCACTGGGCAGAAAGCTGCCTCTTTCTTTCCCCTTGAAAGCAAATGTCCCAAAGCTGGCCATCACTATCTCAGGAGAGGAAGTGGACTAGAGTCCGTTTTGCCTGCTGTAGCTGAAGTCGGCTTCATCGAGCTGGGATTCCGTAATGTTTGAGAGTTTCGTGTGTGTCCTCCCAATCTCTTCAAGGGCACAGGCCAGGGAGTCAAGGTCACCATCGTGCTGATGACGAGCTTCCCACAGGTTCAAAATGACAGCAGACGGGCTACTTTGTGTAGCAAAATAAGACAAATTCCTAGACAGAATTGAAGAAACAAAATGACAAGGCAAAAATAAACAGAAATAAAGGAACATATACAATAGTTATAAGGGAATTAGAAATGAACTGTAAGAGCTATTATTTGACTAAAGAGCTCCATTAAAGTAGACCTGGGGATGGTCTAGTTTGTATCAGATCACTCAACTGAAACTGTGCTTTGGAGGGTTTCCAATGACCTTCTTATCCTGTAAGTGTCTTCTTGGTCCTCACCTTCCTTGAGTTGTGTGTGTGTGTATGAGCGTGTTTCTCTCTTGAACACTCTCTTAAAAAGCTCTGTTCCACTAGCTTATGTGATGATATAACCCCTATTTTTTTTTTTCCAAATTATCTAACACTTCTTTATGCCTCCCACAGTGAATATAAGGGCTGTCAAGATTTTATGTGTGATTCCTTGGGCTCATATACCAAATGGACTAGTTATCAACTCCAGTGGACAGTGTCTAAACCGGCACCTCCTGTCTTCTAGGTTAATGTAAGCTAGTGACAGACTTTCTAAATGACTGAGGGACTGCTCCAATTAGGTATCAGCCTTCCTCCGCAGACTCAGTGCATCAGAAATCAGTATAAGCTCCACACCTCCTACCGGCCCCCATTCTAGTAACAAATATTCTACCCATTAAAAAAGGAATCAGAAAAGCATCCCAGTAACGACAGCTATTCTTCTAATCTCTCACCCTAGGACATTGATTTTTGAGTCTTCTCTTTCTTTCTGACAAACTCAGCAGCTTCATTATTTATGCTCTATTGAATTTACAGTTGAATCACAGCAAACGCCTTCCAGCTCGTTAAAGCTCCAAACTCTCTAATATCTCCTGTTTGTTTCTTCAGTCATCAGGTATCTACTTGTTTTCACTGCCTGCCTTGGTCTGGCCTCATCCTAGCTATGGCTATATATTTATTTTCCCTCCATATTTTTTTTTCCTTTGAGCTATTAACGCTGACTGAGGTAACGCTTTTCTCCTTGTCTTCATCCAGTGAATTCTGTTGCTAGGAAATGCCCACTTTCCCTCTTTACCCTCTGTTTATGAACATCCTACACTCTTATAAGGCCCGGATTGTGCTGGGTTGGCCAGAAGGTTCATTCAGGTTTTTCAGTAACATCTTATAGACAATTCTCATCTCTTTGCTCAACATGATTTATTATTTTTCTCTTTATGCTTCTGCTTACATTTTCATGTGAGTAAAATTCATATATATATATGTATATATGCATATACATGTGTATACCATGTTTGTGAGCTCTGCCTTCTCAGTGTGATTGCAGACACTTGGAAGGGCCATAGATAATCATTTTCTGATTCTGCAACAACACTGATCGTAATACTGTGACAGGTATTTATTCAATATCTATCGACTGAGTAATTGATTGCTTGGAGCTTGTTTCAGATGATATGAGATTTTCAGTGAAAACAAATGATAACCTTTTGGACAATAACTTTGCTATGATGCAGACTGAGGCCACACAAAGGATTAAAGGTCACAGGTTTTCAGAGGCACTTTTACAGCAGGGATAGAAATGTCATGGTAAAATTCTGATGAATTGAAAAGATTTCCCAAAGTCAACGAAGATTTGCCTGTCTTGAAGATGGTATGACTTTCGATCATCAGACTCAGTGTGTAATCACAAAGTAGACTCCTATAGCCAAGAGCAGTTGGAAGAGAAGACAAGTTTTTACGGGCACATTATCATTTATAAGCAAAGCATGCACAGTGATTTTGAGTGAATAAAGTTCTATTTTGTTCAAAAGTCTTAAGAGACTACTTAAAGCTAGTTGATTGCCAAACAGCACAAATATCAGGGTATGACAGACACTTTCCAGTACATCTGAATCTTAGTTTGAGAGAGGGAGAAGCCCAGATTAAAAAATAATTCTACTTGCTTTTCCTTTTATCTTCTCTTTCCTTCCTTCTTCCTCCCACTGCCCTCCCCCCATAGTTGGCCCTGGAATCCAGTATAGTTATTTCTACACTACTAGAAATAGCAAAGCAAATATTGATTCCGTAGTTGAAGGGATCCTGGTTCCTTTTACTCAAAACATTGCTTTGAATGCTGCCACTTCCTCCGGGAAAGGCGCTATATCTCCAGGTCTATACATAAACGGGCACATCCCACCCAGTGTTCAAGCAGATTACAAACTGGAGAAATAGCTGAAAAAGAGGCAAAAACTGAGAGGTGTGACTGGATTCTAGGTGGGCTGTGTACTAATTTGTATCTATGTAATTTGAGAATAATGACCACTGACACACATTTGTGACATGGGGGAAAGACTTCTGTATGCTCTCCAATGTCATTTCAAAGGAAGGCAAATGCTGGCAAGCACCACAAAAAGAAGTACAAACTTCTCATATTATTGAGGGTTTATATTTTGTATTTGCTACTGATGAATAATGGACTCAGGTCTGGGGGAGTGATTGGAATCCTCGTGATCCTACTAACCCCACAGCTACCCATTATTCTATACCATGGGTGACAAACTATTTCTTTAAAGGCCCAGAGAGGAAATATTTTTAACTGTAGGGACCACATCTGGTCTCTACAACAGGTACTCAACTTTGCCATGGCAGTGGGAAAGTAGCTATTGTCAATATGTAAGTGAAAGGGGGTGACTGTGCTCCTAAAACTATTTATAGAGACACTGAAATTTGAATGTCATGGTTTTCACATGTCACACCATATCACTCTTACATATTCTCCTGAAACCATTTTAGCTCTGGGGCTAGAAAAGCAGGTGTTGGGCCAGATTTGGCCTGTAGGTCATGGTGCCGATGACGTCCCATGTTTTGTCTTTTAACTCAAACTAGACTTCCAGATGTAGTAGCCATTTGAGAGAAGATGAAACTGAATATTCATCTGGTGCTGAAAATAAGCCCTAGACGGTTGAAGTTGCTGGGGTCCCTGAGCTACATGCCCTGTTCCAACCACTCTGAGATCTTTATCCTTTGTAACTGCTGGGGGAGCTTTGACGTTTGACATGAGAAGATGATCTGGGCATGAAATGTAAAACCAAAACTTCAGGAGAGGCATAAGAAAATGTGTTTTGGAGGTTGGGATTAGTCCTTGTCCCAACAAACCATTCAGAATATTCATGCTGCTGCGGTGCAAAGGTGTTATAAGCACACCTGCCTGGAGGAAGGACAGCGAAGCTGCAGGCGGAGTCTTGTCAGGCACTGGGTTCTTAGAAGTCTTGCACATGCTCCAATGTGCAGCCTAGGCACCCAGGGCTACAGGAAGCTAAATGATCAAAGAGGCAGAAATAGAACTCTCCCTTGGCACGGATCTCTGAACATACTGTAGCAAGTTAAATGTGCTCCCCAAAGCATGTTTCAGATTGACGCTCTCAATTTATACAAGTACACTCGGCAATACACACAAATCTCAAATTCCACTTAATTTTAGTAGATACATGTAGCAGCATATCAGCCTTATTAAACATGATTCAGTCAGCTTTGGGATAAACAGACATCCTATTAAACTATACTTACCTGTCTACCCCAGAGTAATTAACAGACAAAAGACCCTAGAGTGCTACTGCTATAGGCCAGGAGGCCCTAACCTCTGAGATTTGATGTCCAATGATCTGAGACGGAACTGATGCAATAATAATAGAAACAAAGTGCACAATAAATGTAATGCACTTGAATTTCGCTGAAACCATCCCCTGCCTCCTGTCCCCAATCCGTGGAAAAATGATCTTCCATGAAACTGGTCTCTGGTGCCAAAAGGACTGGGGACATACAGACTATTTCTCAAAGATAGCTGGATTATCTTACTGCTTAAGTGTTTGTTGCTCAGTTGTGTCCAACTTTTTGCGACCCCATGGATTATAGTCCACCAGGCTCCTCTGTTCATGGGATTTCCCAGGCAAGAATACTGGAGTGGGCTGCTATTTCCTTCTCCAGGGGATAATCCCGACCCAGGGATGGAACTCAGTTCTCCTGCATTGTAGGCAAATTCTTTACCATCTGAGCCACTAGGGAAACCCCATTTTACTACTTACATGTGTGCAAATGTATTATGATATTTTTGAAAATGGGTATACCATATATCCATTTTGTTATCTTCCTACTTCCCTTTTGAAATTATTTTGATCCCAATCTGTGTGACCCATTTCTCTTCATAATAATGCTGGTACATTTGAACACCGGCAGGTAAATGCAAACACTATTCAGGAAACGCTGCTAATACTAGAAAATAGAATTCATAGCAATAGTTGATTTCCTGAGTGTCTTTATTTTTCTTTTTTTGGAAATGAAAAAGGAACATTTGGCAAAAACAGACATCTTGAAATTCAGGTGGATGACTCCAACAAAACAATTTTTTCCTTTCTCTTTGAAAAATGTTTAAAGAAGTCAGTGTTTATTATGCTCGTCTTAGATGCTTCAAATTGTTACTTTCTTATGCAGTGAATCTTTTGTCATAGGCTTTTCAAATTCTGATTGACTAAGATAATTCTGAAAAATGGCAGCCATGAAATTAAAAGACGCTTACTCCTTGGAAGGAAAGTTATGACCAACCTAGATAGTATATTCAAAAGCAGAGACATTACTTTGCCGACTAAGGTCCGCCTAGTCAAGGCTATGGTTTTTCCTGTGGTCATGTATGGATGTGAGAGTTGGACTGTGAAGAAGGCTGAGCACCGAAGAATTGATGCTTTTGAACTGTGGTGTTGGAGAAGACTCTTGAGAGTCCCTTGGACTGTAAGGAGAGCCAACCAGTCCATTCTGAAGGAGATCAACTCTGGGATTTCTTTGGAAGGAATGATGCTAAAGCTGAAGCTCCAGTACTTTGGCCATGTCACGAGAAGAGTTGACTCACTGGAAAAGACTCTGATGCTGGGAGGGATTGGGGGCTGGAGGAGAAGGGGACGACTGAGGATGAGATGGCTGGATGGCATCACGGACTCGATGGACGTGAGTCTGAGTGAACTCCGGGAGATGGTGATGGACAGGGAGGCCTGGTGTGCTGCGATTCATGGGGTCGCAAAGAGTTGGACACGACTGAGCGACTGAACTGAACTGAAAGACGCTGCATGTTGTGTGAAAGTGAAAGTTATTCAGTCATGTCTGACTCTTTGCAACCCCATGGACTATGTTATCCATGGAATTCTCCAGGCCAGAATACTGGAGTGGGCACCCTTTGCCTTCTCCAGGGGGTCTTTCCAACCCAGGGATCGAAACTAGGTCCCCCACATTGCAGGTAGATTCCTTACCAGCTGAGCCACAAGGGAAACCCAAGAATACTGGAGTGGGTAGCCTATCCCTTCTGAGTGGATCTTCCTGATTCGGGAATCCAGGGTCTCCTGCATTGCAGGTGGATTCTTTACCAAATGAGCTATCAGGGAAGCCCTGCATACTGTATAGATAAGATTATCTACTCTAAATCTTAGGAATTTACTTTAGAATCACCCTTTGTCTTCAATTCATTTGTTCTAAATCCTGTAGACTCAATGACCTTACCTTTTCCTTTGGAACTCTCACTGAAAGAAGCCAGATAAACCATAAAAAGTACACGCTAAGACACCTAGATAGATTTATCCATGTACATTCATTAAGTAGTAATAGTTTATTTAATTTTGTTTTGTTGCCCCTACAAGCTTTCTATTCACCTGAGCTCCTGAGGAGATGTTTTATTACTATGGTTAATTTCATCTTCCTGAGTCTTCCTTACCCTATTGTCCCTCATCCCCAATTAAAATTCCATTCTTTATGTGGAAGCCAGGGCAGAATTGAGAACATAAATCGTTAGCAATTTCACTAGTTAGACACAGGCCAACTTATAATGGTGTATATGGGTCAACCACCAAGTTTTAATATACAATCTCAGTTTTCAAAATACAGCCTCAAACTAATGACCATGTTAGTTGGAAATTAGGTTAGATTTGAGAATTTATGGAAATAATTACTGTGCTTTCTGTTCCCATTTTTGGGTACAGAGAGGAGAGAATTGAGGACCTAATGATAAAATTCTGCCATTTACTGTTGCAACCCAGGGCTCATTTTATGAAAAGGCAAAGTGTCTAGGTGTGAAGCGAAAGATACCAGCCTTTCTTTAGTACTTGAAAGAAGTATTCAAATACAAACATCTTAGGGAATAGTAACATCTAAATCCTCAGTCAGTTAACAGAAAGATCAGATAACAGTAATGGAGGAGGTGCAGGTCTGAGGCTCTGTGTGAGCCCTGGGGACATACAGGCAGAAAGAGCTACCCAGGGCATGTGTGCTTAAAGCTGGAGTCTGCCTGTCTTAGCATCTTAGTTCTATCTTGACTATGTGTGACCTATAAGGGACTGCCTTTCATTCTGAATTCCAGATAACAACGCCTCTATTTTAGTGACTCAGAGCCTTGCTACCAGGGGGTTGATATGCCTATTTGAAAGCTGCAAGCTCTTCTTTGTAACTAATTGTGAGAATGAATGAATCTAGCAGGGGACCACATCTGAGCTGCAGCTTCACATCTTTTAGCACGGAAGATGTCTCATCACAGGCACATGCAATACTTTGGTGCAGAATTTAGGGGGTCACTCAACACTTCCAAGTAGCAGGGAACCACTTGCACCTGTAACATTGAGGCAACAAATCTGTTAATATTCTATAAATCATTACCATTTATACCTATGTCAACTTTTTCTAAAAAATATCTTCTTTCTGAATAGTTTGGCAGCATACAAAGTGAAAACTAAGCTGCCTATAATAAATTGGGAGACATCATTACAAGAATGGTGCATAATCCTACTGTATAGTACTAAACAGGGAATTGAAACATAGTCATAATGAAAAAAAATATTAATATCCCTGCTATCCTAATTGTCTCATTTAATGAAAACCTCTTATGTGACCGAAAACAACCTCCATATGGTTCTTTAAATGCAAATAGAAGAGAAAAGCCATTTATACTGAATAACAGTAATTGGACACAGCATAAGCATTTGCTCAATTCATCAAGCTTTCATCCCCAAACTTCATCCTCACTGGCCACTCAAACAGCAGAGCAGCTTTTAGGATAAACCAAGTCTGATGCACTTCCTAAAGAATAGGCAAAAGATGCTCATCATTATATCACCTCTGTGTCTCCACCCCTCCACTGCCCCCCTCTACCCCTGTGCCTTCACACTGAAAGGAAGCTGGTATGGGGAACCCAAGAGGAAAACATAAAGGCAGCTGAAAACATGCTGAGTTTCACTCTGTTGTGCCCTAAGGGTGGTGCATTAATTATTTTGGGCCAATTAATCTGGCAATGAAATTAATATTAATAGTTCTTCCTTTTGCTTATTCCATTATCTGGCTCCTGAAAGGGACTAGCAAGGATTCTTCCTTCTTTAGAAAATGGATTTAAGCCTTGGAGCCTTCAGGACCCCCAGTGAGCTGCCAAAAGGAATAAAGCCAGTTGTAGACTCTGTTTTCAGCTCTCCAGTTTCATTCATTATAAGCCTCTGACAATTTCTTATATTTGGCAGTGAATGGAAGTGAAAACTGCAAAAGCAAATCTCACATTTCTTTGAATGGGGATATAGCATGGAAAAATACGTCTCATTTAAAGTTCTTCAATAACACTGAGATATTTTCAAGAATCCTGAGGATAGAGGAGAAAGACCACTATTTGTTCCAAGATAAAAGACCATGGTACTAATCCTGAAGGGGCAAAGGGAGAAATATTGATACTTTTACATTTGAAAAATACTCAGTGTGTTTAAATAAATCTTTACACATACTGAAAAGAAATAGTTAAGTACTTTATTAAAGGATTATTTAATGAATTAGTAAAATCCTCCCCATAATTTCATTTTCTCCAATTATGAAGACAGTCAAATCCAGGGATTCTGACTTTGTCAGCATTTGTACTACTGCTTGAGATGAACCCATGAAGAGAATGATTTCCCCTATAAAGGGGCTTGGGCATGTCCATCTTTTCTGAAAATTACATTAACTTAAGGGAAGGGCTTCCCTGGTGGCTCAGTGGTACAGAACCCACCTGCCAATGCAGGAGACGTGGGTTCAATCCCTGGGTCGGGAAGATCCCCTAGAGAAGGGAATGGCAACCCACTCCAGTATTATTGCCTAGAAGGTCCCATGAACAGGGGAGCCTGGTGGGCCATAGTCCCTGGCGTTACAAAAGAGTCAGACATGACTTAGTGACTAAAGAAAGAAGGGAAACAGTCCTTCAAAGACCAGTGCAAACTCACCCCTTGCATAAAAGGAATACAATGCCCCTGTCACCACTCCTGCAGCTTAGAGTGGGAGCACAACTTTGGTTCTCTGCTGCTGCTGCTAAGTTGCTTCAGTCGTGTCCGACTCTGTTCGACCCCATAGATGGCAGCCCACCAGGCTCCCCCATCCCTGGGATCCTCCAGGCAAGAACACTGGAGTGGGTTGCCATTTCCTTCTCCAATGCATAAAAGTGAAAGTGAAGTCACTCAGTCGTGTCCAACTCTTTGAGACCCCATGGACTGCAGCCTACCAGGCTCCTCCGTCTATGGGATTTTCCAGGCTGGAAAATTTGGAGTGGGGTGCCATTGCCTCCTCCGTTGGTTCTCTGGGAGGGGCAGAAACAGCTTCTCTCGCATATTGCCTTTAGGAGAAAAACCTGCCACTTACAAACTGTATATATGGTTTGTTCATGGCTAAACTGGCCCCAGGCTGTTTTCAGATTCGTATTAGTGGGCAGTTTCGTGAGTCATTACCTTAACTGGGAGAAGCCTGAACACCCACCACTTGGCTGTGTTGGGTCTCTCTGGCTTCACACTGAGGACTCTTCAAATTCAGACTCGGCAAACTCGGCAAAGGTCTATTGGGCCAGAACCAGAAAATGTGATTTGAGGTTTATCATATTTTGCCTCCAAGGACCTGTGTCATGAATTGTATCTCCCCATGTATTAATTTACCTTAGAGTTATGAGGATTGCTTTTTTTTTTTGAAATGGTAGCCTCACACCGTCTTTATTATTTAAAGGTTAAGGATGTGTTTTCTAACCGCTAGCCTGCAAAACCCAGACAGTTTCATTTGGTGTGATCCTAGCAAATCCCCCAACACAAGAGTGAAAATAAAGTCTCACGGGTTCTTGAGTGACCATACTTGGTAGTCTGCTGTGAAGCAGGCATTCTGTATATATTTTGTAATCACTTTTTCTTTTCTCCTCCTCCTTCCTTTACCCCCAAAAGAAAGCTGGCACTTGGCCTGTTCCACTTTTAGTGAATTCTCAAGTTATTCAGAGATAGATTAATAAGCTGTCTTGTGACATTCCTCTGTCCTTCCCCACTGCCCTCTGGCCATTTCACTGCTCCTGTGCATCCAATTAACAGGGCGGGCAGAGGGAATAAAAGGATATGACCTCAATGTGAGAAGATTCTGCTTCTCATTAGAGGTCCTGTTAAAAGATATGGTGGAAAAACAAGTTATCATAGCACCGCTGATCAGCCATGAGGCTTGAGAAATGTCATTTGCTTGCAGTTTCTACACCATCATCTAAAAACATTAACATCCAAAGTACAATTGAACACACAGCTGACCGATGAGCAATACATTTCTCCAGCAGTACTTCAAAGAAGTATACTATTATGAGAAACTCTTAATAAAGTGTAATTTATCTACTCCATTTCATCTTGGAATCCTTTCTTCCATTCTGGCTGCTTCCCTTCTCCTCACCCTTTTGTATTTCATGCACTTTATTCAGCATCTGTTCCCATAGCAACTTGGTCACGCTGCTGTGTTTTCACAAGGATTTCTGGAATATGGTCATCATGAAGTCTTAAAGAAGAATGACCTAATAGTAGAATTTCAGGTACTGAGCGGAAAGACAGGAATCTTCCATAATAATAGCCAAATTCTCTTTTGAGACCAACTTTCAAAATCATTTGATGCTTATTCATATCAATTCTATTAGGCAAGATTTTAAGGTCAAGTATACTATCCAAGGGCTTCCCTGGTAGCTCAGCTGGTAAAGAACCTGCCTGCAATGCAGGAGACCCTGGTTCAATTCCTGGGTTGGGAAAATCCCCTGGAGAAAGGCATGGCAACCCACTCCAGTATTCTTGCCTGGAAAATCCTCATGGACAGAGGAGCCTGGTGGGTTACAGTCCATGGGGTTGCAAAGAGTCAGACAGGACTGAACAACCAAGCACAGCACAGCATACTATCCAAAGAAAAAGATCGTGTCATTCATTCAGGGCAAATTTCTTGATTTTCCCAGAAGTAGAAAGTACTATGGAGAAGGCAATGGCAACCCACTCCAGCACTCTTGCCTGGAAAATCCCACGGACGGAGGAGCCTGGTAGGCTGCAGTCCATGTGGTCATGAAGAGTTGGACACAACTGAGCGACTTCATTTTCACTTTTCACTTTCATGCACTGGAGAAGGAAATGGCAACCCACTCCAGTGTTCTTGCCTGGAGAATCCCAGGGATGGTGGAGCCTGGTGGGCTGCCGTCTATGGGGTCGCACAGAGTTGAACACAACTGAAGTGACTTAGTAGTAGCAGCAGCAGCAGAAAGTACTATCTAGGTATATCTAACTGTAATTTTTAAAAAGTATCATAAAAATACAAAATGCTATGGAAATTTAAATATGGGTGAGTACTTCTAGCTGAAGCAGTTAGTTTCTGATATTACTTACTTTAGTTCTCAGCAAAGGTCCCTGCCCTCTACTCCTATGTGGCCAATTCTTTATTAGTCCCACCCACCTACCAATCAGCTGTGGCCAAGAGCACTTAAGTGGAGAATTATTGCAGCTGGATTTGTAGAATAAAAGTGCAATCTCAGCTCTGAAAATGTAGTAAGTATGGACTCTGAGTAATAGTTTGCTCACAGAATCTAATTGCAGCTGTTAACTATGACATTCTTTGCTGGGCTGTGTGGCTTGTTTATTGTGATCCATATGCCAGGCAAGTTGCAAGGCCACCTGTGTTGCTTTACAGCACGCCGCCCCCCACCAACCCCCCGACATGTCTCACAGTCTAAGCCTTTAACTTACTAGTTCATGTATCTTCTTTCCTATTCAGATCTAAGTAGGCACTTGTTTGACAAAAAGGCAAATTATCATCAGTGACATTTGCATTTACCAAAAGGAGGAGAATGTTTTCACTGGCAACATGATAACAGCCACTGTTTCTCTCCATTCCGTTTGAAATGCTTCCTTGATGGTTTGAGGGCTGTTGCTGTACTAACTTTTCACTTTGGGAAATTGAAAGGAAGGGGAGAGAGTCAGGTAAAGATGCTGTCACAAGACACAGAGGTAGGTGAATTCCCTAATAGAAGAGTGACTCTGTGATGATCTTTTGTGATACCAGGGTTGATGAAATCTCAAGCTACAGAACAGCTTTCTTACCCAGTGATATTGGCCTGTGGACAACGTCAGATTTCTGTGTTTTAACACAAATTAATGATCACACTAGCAACTGATGATAATAAGGACTCTCTTATTTGTAACCCTAAGAGAGCAAGATCAGTGATTTCAGATTATGCAACAAGAAGTTTTAACAAATTGCATCTGAAAATATCCTTCACCTGTCACATGTTTCTTCCCATGCTGGAGAAGATATATATATGTGTGTGTATGTATACATGTGTATATACATGTGTGCATATATGTATACACACATACACATATATACATACACACACATATAGATAGATATACACACACACAGTTTCATATATATATTCAGGCTTCCCTGGAGGCTCAGATGGTAGTAAAGAATCCACCTGCAATGCAGAAGACCTGGTTTTGATTCCTGGGTAGAGAAGATCCCCTGGAGAAGGAAATGGCAACCCAATCCAGTATTCCTGCCTAAAGAATTCCATGGAGACAGGAGCCTGGTGTGTTATATGGTCTGTGGGGTTGCAAAGAGTTGGACATGACTGAGTGACTAACACTTACTAAAATTGACTGAAAATGGAGATTTTCTTGAAACTATGGTAGAAAATTTCCAGAGTAGGTTGTTTGAATTTTGGATGTTAAGGACATTTAGGCTTTCCTAGAGAAAGGGTTTTCAAGGAGAAGCAGAAGCAAACAAAAACAAACTGGCACACCAAACGTTCTTGTGTTTTGACCCTGACATTGGAGAGGACAGTGTGTCCCTGTGTAGCTATTACTGCTCATTATAGCCCAGACACAAAAGGATGTCCACGTTAGTCTCCCAGTTTGAGATGCATTTTCTCTGCTGTACAAGGTCTGAAATTGATGACTTTGAAGGCAGTCCTTGTAGTCCTCATGTGTTTACTCTTAAGTGGAGAAAAAAATGAACAAGGCAGGGACATGCACACACTCATTTAGCAAATTAATGACAGCATCCATGGGCATATTCATATTTTGTAGCAATTATTTTCTTGTAAATGGTGAATTAAAAATCATAAACTCTTATTGCCAGAATGGATTAGAGAGTGAATGTAGTTTGAATTCTATGAATTGCATCTGTAGAAAAAGTATTATAGGGGTGGTCAATGATGTGGTGGGGGGGGCAGACTTATATGAGCGGTAGAACCAGGATTGCTGTACAGAGCTTTTGAGTCCCTGCCCAAAGTTCATTTCTTTTTCTTTTTTTTCTAAGACCATATTCTATTCTCTGGGTAGGTTTTTCATTTTTGTCCCCACACTGATCAGAAAGTGAAACTGTCATAGTCATGGTGTTCGTGAGTTATACATGACACATCTCATCCTTTATCAAAGTTGCTGGGAAAAATTCAACCTAATTTTTTTCCTCCTGTACACGCATACATTTTTGTATTCTCTCATTTTCAATAGCTGCCTTTTCAAGAATGTGTTTTTCTCGGGCCTGTCTCTGTCAATTCCATTTTCTCTTGATTTTCCTCTCTGACTGCTCTCTAGTTGGCCCCTTCGTTCTTGGATTCTGGATCCCTTTGAAACAGGGAATGGCCCTCTATCCTTTCTTGGCAGACATCTACCTGCCTTTCAGAGAAGAGAGAGGCTGGTAAGATGTCTGTAAAAACAAAGAACAAAAAATGGAAATGACAGAGTAGGCCAAACAGTAAGAAAAATAAGGCTTTGTCTCCAGAGTGGAGTGGGGGAGGGACACAAAGGGAAGGGAAAGCAAATGGCGCTGGCAAAACTTGTGTTCTTTTCATTCTGGGCGTGCGAGGCGGGTAAGGCGACAGGATATGCGATTCATCAGTGCCTTTTCCCCACCATTCCTCAAGCTGAGCCCAACGCTGCCTCCTCATCAGTGCTGCTCTGAATAGACTCACCCCTGCTTTTTCTCCTCAAAGTAAGACAGTCCCTTAATGAATCTCTCTAGTTTACTTTCAACTCAACCACAACTTTAGCCCAGTAACAACTAATGGTTGGTTTAAGCAGCAGACTCACAGGTGGGGCCCACGTAATCTTTTGCCTATCTTAAAGCCCTCTGCCTTCAGACCTGGGAAGTATCATCTCAAACTTCCTTTTGTATATTCAGGCACCCAGTTCTTCAGGCTGAGCATATCCTTTGTTATTGCTTAGTTGCTAAGTCATGCCTGACTCTTTTGCAACCCATGGACGCAGCCTGCTAGGTTCCTCTGTCCATGGGATTTCCCAGACAAGAATACTGGAGTGGATTGCCATTTCCTTCTCCAGGGGATCTTCCTGACCCCAGAGACTGAACTCAGGTCTCCTGCATTGGCAGGCAGATTCTTTACCACTGGGCCTCCAGGAAAGCCTGAGCATATCCTTATTAGGGGTTTAATGCTTAAGGTTACCCTAGTAGGGAGAGGAAGTGTGACAAACTTGCTTCTCGGTTTCTTTTCAAGACTCTGAGCTCCCTCACCAGTACCAAGATGACACAGTCTAAACCCCCATTATGGCAGCCCAGTTAGCTAACTTGTAGATGGGATCAGGACCAAAGTAAGACTTTCCCGTGACATCCCCAAAGGTGGAGTGTGGTGGCGGGAAAAGTCACACACACTTGTCATATTTTTGCTCTTCTCCCACTTCCTTGGCCAAACGTCACATGAAATATGGCCAGAGGAATCCATACAGATATCAGGGCCTGGAAACTACATGGATATACCCAACCCATTCTATTTTTCAAGTTCATTTAGTACGATCCTCTTTTAGCAGTTGCCCCAGTTACCTGTTGATGCTGTTTTTCTGTGCTAACATCTGCCAGTCCTTGCCTTTGGCATTGGGGGTGTCAAACGTAGCACAAATCCGCTGTCTGATGGAGTAGGGGATTTTGAAGGCTTTGGGGCCAGTCTGTGCAGGAAAAGTGCTGTCCTCTTGTGCAAAGAAAGTGATGGTCTCTCTTTCACTCTATAAACAAAACAAAGAAAACAGGATCAGAGCTAAGTAGCAGCACTGCTGATCAGCACTCTTGTTTGTTTGAAAAAAGCTGTGTTAACACATATGCAAAAAATGCTTGCCTGTTGTGATGGAGTCTATAAAATACATGGACAAGCTCTCTCTCTTCTAACATAGTAAATAACGTCTCTAGTAGCTTAGTAAATTGTCAGCCTCTTCCACTCAGGGGAGTCACAACCTTCAGCTTCCTATATCCAAGGATGTCTCAGCTGAGAATATAATTAATTTTTAAAAATATTCTCAATGTAAGAAATCTAGAATCAGTCGGAAGAAGGTAGCCGGTGACAGATTTCAGTTGATTGTAAGGAGACCTTCTGAAAGAGCTGGTCAGAGAATGGGCTGATCAAAGGAGCTGGCTGGAAGCCCCATGTCAGAAAAGCTACAAGGGGGAACTGATTGTATGTTGATCATTTTCAAGTTTGTGTTTCTCCCAATCCTAACATGTGATTCTATAGTAAATATTTTGGTCTTGTTTCAGAATGAAATTGCTTTGGTAAAATAGGAGGCAGCCATGAGTCAGTGATGAGATGTGTATTAGCTGGTGGAGTGGTCCAGGCTGGAGAGCTCCCGCTTGCTGGAATGCCCACTCTTCTGACTTAGAGCTGTCCAGTGAGGATTTGTTATTTCAGTGCATCACGGCAGTTAGTTCATCATATCCAATGTGAAATTACACATCTATCCATCACGTTGGAACAGTTGTTGAAAGTTTCATATGAACTAACAGAATTTTAAGGCCTGAAGAGTATTTTGAATCATTCCCATGATTATGATGGATTATAAGGCAACAGGAATTCTTCAGATATGACTAACATCCCTAATCAGTTGATTATGAATTGACTAAGAGATTTTGCTGAGTGGACCTGACCTAATCAAGTAGCCCTTAAGAGAGAGAAGATACAGCTCTTATCCATAGGTATCTCTCCTGGTGGCTTGGAAGAAAGCAAACAGCCATGCTGTGAACTGCCTATGGTTGGGAGCTGAGGCTGGGGATATGTGGCTAGGACCTGAGCGTGTTCCCCAGGAGCTGTGCGTGAACCCTGTCTAACAGCCAGCAAGAAAATGGGGACTTCAGTCCTACAGCCCAAAGGACCTGAATTTGTCAACAACCCTAATAAACTTGGAAAAAACCCTCTGAGCTCTAGATGAGAATATGTTCCCACCACCACCTTGACCTCGGCCTTGTGAGATCCTGATCAGAGAAACCAGTTAGGCCATGCCTAGACTTCTGCCCTACAAAAAATGTGGGGCAATAAATGGGTGTTTTTTTCTGATAAATGTGTGGTAATTTGTTATGCAACAAAAGAAAACCAATACAAAGGGAAATTAAAACACCAATCTGAGGTTGGGTAAAGGCACTAGTTAGCACTGTTTAAACCCCAAGAAACTCTCCTTTGCATTAGGAACTTGTCAACTTGTGCTGACCTTTATGCCCTTCCTGAACTGCCCCATGACCTTCCCCTGATGCTTTTTCTGAAACTTACACATCTTCCTACTGTGGACATCACAGCCACAGTAGCACTTCTCTGCTAGTGTTCAGGCTCACACAGCTATATGAATTCAGACTTGGTGAGTTTTATATCTTCAAAAATCTGTTAACTGAGGAAACTTGTTCATGCAAAGGTCTTATTGAAGAATGATATATATATATATTTTGTTTGTTTGTTTGTTTTTCTGTAACCATTTAGGACAGTGACCTTTAGGGGGCTGTGTTTTGGAATCCAGTGCCTTAACCCAGCATTCCCACAGAGCATCTCAGAAGATGTTCCAAGAAAGAGCAGTCCCATGGTCAAATACATCTGAGAAATGCGACATACTATATCTTGTTCTTGGAAATTAAAAATACGTGTTACCAGATTCAACAAATTCTACTTGTTTTAGTTTTAATCCCTGGATCATTATAGAACAATGCTCATCCAAACTCTTCCAGTTTTTCAGTTAGCATAAACAGAAAAAGTGTGGTTTTCAGAGTCAAAAAGGTCTTGCTTTGGAGTACAAGTTTCCATTTTCTAGCTCAGTGACCTTGGGTACTATTGGACAATCAGTCTCTAGCATTTTTTAAACAGACTCCACAGAGGTTATAAACTTTGGTAGAAGTCACCAGATAGATGTTACCAGAGCTGAAACTAGAATTCTGATACCCTAACACCTTTACCAGGACTTACTTCACTACACTACCCTGCATCATAATAGCTACCAAGAACCCACAGGGCAGAGTGGTTCGGAAAAATGCTGAGTGATATTAGCATTTACTTCAAGAATTAAAAGTAGGACTTCAGGAACTTATTTACAGAACAGAAAAGAGACTCAGAGAACGAATTTATGGTTGCTAGGGGGAAGAATCGGAGAAGGCAATGGCGACCCACTCCAGTACTCGTCTGGAAAATCCCATGGATGGAGGAGCCTGGTAGGCTGCAGCCCATGGGGTCGCTAAGAGTCAGACACGACTGAGCGACTTCACTTTCACTTTTCACTTTCACGCATTGGAGAAGGCAATGGCAACCCACTCCAGTGTTCTTGCCTGGAGAATCCCAGGGACAGGGGAGCCTGGTGGGCTGCCGTCTATGGGGTCATAGTTGTGTCTGACTAAAGCGACTTAGCAGCAGCAGCAGGGGGAAGAATGGGGGGAAGAGATACGGAGTTTGGGATGGACATGTACACCCTGCTATATTTAAAATGGATAACCAACAAGGACCTACTGTAGAGCACAGGGAACTCTGCTCAATGTGATGTGGCAGCCTGGATGGGAGGGGAGTTTAGGGGAGAATGGATACATGGCTATGTATGGCTGAGTCCCTTTGCTGTTCATCTGAAATTATCACAACATTGTTAATTGCCTATACTCCAATATAAAATAGGATGTTTAAGTTAAAAAAGGATTTAAAAAATAAAGATTAAAAAAAAGAGTAAGAGGACTTCATTTGAGTTGACCTTGAAGGATGGGTAGCTGTTGAATGAACGGAAATTGACTGGATAAGTGCTTATTTCTGGCAGAGTAGCCAGTTCCTTTCCGATATTTAAGATGTTTATAAAATAAACAACCTCAGACTTCTTACTGCATAAAATAGGTTGCAAGATATACCATTTTTTATCATGGTATGTAAAATTTCTTTTAGCTTTTAATAATGCAAATCAAGTGGGAATAGTTTCTTTAAATATTTCCTGACTTAAGGCAGGAAAATGTCCTTAAAATGAATAGTAAAAACCACAGGGAGAATAAAAGGAATTCTATATGAGATAATACAGTAGTTGTAATTGTAAAAATGGTACTAAAGAGTGATAACATGTGAAAAGGTGGGTTGCCAATGGAATGGGGTATCCATGCCAAAACATGACAAGAGACAGATGCCCTCATGGCATCTGTGATTGGATCAATTCAACCAAGCTCTGTCTTTCCTGTTGGCAGAAGAAAGACCTCCTCAATACATAAAATCTTCAGGAAAAAATGGACAGAGTGGTATGATTTGAGGGTGAATAAAATATTACATGAGACTTCTAAAAATAAGTATTTTTTCCTGCTTAGTACACTTTAATAAACGGGCCCCCTGTCCCTCAAAGTTTTGAAATGTAAATATTTCCCAAGTGTACGGATGACACTTTATATAACATTTATGATGCATTCTAAAAGACATCTGGGCCAACTAAGAAGAATCCAGTGGCTGCATCTTCTGATAGCTTAAATTAAATATGCAGAGGAACAGTAGATTTTCATGCTCTGCACATAAGAGATTAGCTGCTGCTACCTGGTTAATGCAGGAGCTGTAAATCAGGGAGGAATTCCAAATATTCTGTCGACTTTGTAACAGACAAATCATCCCCCACCACTTTTGGAAGAAAGATAAGAGCATTGCTTGAAGGGAAAATTTTAACATGCAAGATTCCCATTTTAAGTTGTTCCTACCAAAAGATAGATTCTTTAATATTGTTATATTAATAAGGAATGAGGAAATAAATGACTTGGGGATTCTTCCCTTCTGTTCAATATTAGCAAAATTATTTCGCTTCAGTCCACGGGGCTTCCCTGGCGGCTCAGATGGTAAAGAATCCACCCGCAATGTGGAAAACCTGGGTTCGATCCCTGGGTCAGGAAGATCCCCTGGAGGGGAGGGCATGGCAACCCACTCCAGTATTCTTGCCTGGAGAATCCCCATGGACAGAGGAGCCTGGTGGGCTACAGTCCATGCGGTCGCAAAGAGTCAGACACAACTGAGTGACTAAGCACATACAACAGACACCAGTTTTAAGACTGGCAAGACTGTTGCTTTATAGAGTATCGATTAGTGATCATCATTAGGTAATTTAGTTGGGTTAACTTAAGGAGAACCAACCTGCTTCTAAAAACTGACATAATAATGGCCACTCTAAAGAACAGAAAAGATATATTACCTTAATCACTGAAATACTTTTTAAATTTGAGTAATATGAATGATTATGTTTGGAAAGCCATTTAGATAAGAGGCATGAAGGGACATGATGAATGTGCGGCTGAGCAGAAAGAACCAAATGCCTTCAAATGAAGACACTCACTGCATAATTAATTTAAAATCAATGTTTATACACATACACACACACACATGTATCTTTTATCTCTCACGGTTCTATTGTACATTAGGGTAGGAAGGAGCTCTGAGCCTAGATATGTGGGAGTTTTTTTTGGGGGGGTGGATATTTAAGTACATATTTCAAAGACATCTGTTGGAAGCTTCAAAGTTTTAGTTCTATTATTATTTTTAATTAATGATGGCCTATTACTAACTTATTAAAGCCACCTAACAGAATCTTTCTGCATTAGTGTAGTGACCATGAAATATGCATTTTAACAATTTATCTATTATTGTTGCCTCACTGATTGATATAGACCCATGTCTTGAATATATCCTGCCTCACTCCAAGTATTCCCAACTTTCTCAGAACTTTATCTTCATTTTCTTTGAACCGTCTACCATAAAAACCAAGTCATTTTTAGGGAGAAGATGTTTTTTAATCCCAGATATACCACTAGATGTGTGTTTTCCCAGCGATGAGACAGTCCCAGGGTTGGAAGGACCTTGAGTGATCAGTCAAGACATCCTTTTGCAAACAGACCTCTATGTAGGGAATCAATTCTGTTCCTGAAGATCAGCAGAATGAGTACTTAATTCCAGCCCAACAAACAGGTGCATCTCATTCTTCTTCAGTCTCGAGGAAAGCATTTTCTAATTTTCATCTACTTAGACTTAGGGAAAAATGCTGATGTAGCAATGTTTGTCACTGCTGCCTAAGCCCTTAAAGAGGGGGCTTGCATGATGGACAAGGCCTATGGTTAGGACTAAGAAATTTAAGCCCCTTGATTGGGATCCGGATGTAGTATTGAATAGAAAGCCAGACTTTGATCTCAAAGTCAAGTGTCTCAGCTGGGAAGTCGGGCTACTCACCTGGTTCGCTCTATGATCTTGGATAAGAAGGCTGACTTCCTTGAGATTGTTTACAATTGTGACGGTATAATACTAACCTACAGAATTCTGACAATTATACATGAAAGCATATGAAATAGGACCTGAAATACAGTGGCTTTTAAAAATTAATTTTCTTCTGACATTGAAAATGATGGTCAGTGAGATCTGCCTAAGAAATAGTTTGGTAGAAAGAAATGCGGATGAACTGGGCCAAAATTCAGCAGGGACACTTAAAATTATTAATGAAATGATTCTCATAGGATCAAACAAGTTAATAAAGCTTCTAAAGTGCAGCAGCCTACAAATCAGATAGCTGTAGTCCAACACTGAAAATCTAAATATTATTCTTATACTTTTGCCTCCTTTTATCAAGAAAGATGGTGATGTCATGTTCTTTAAGGCTTTCCAAAGTGACTGTAAACTTTGCGAAGCATCAGAATGGGAGAGTCAAGAAGATTAACTTTATTAGCTCATTTTCTCTCCATGAACTTTTAGAGTTTATTTAAGCAAGATGCAAAGGTACCAGGATGTAGTATCAACCTTATTACATTCCTTTTACACAAACATCTTGTAATAGCTGAAACTGATTTTCAGTATCTGGATGCCTTAGAAAGTAAAAAACCTTTTAAACCTGGAATTCTTTTGTTGACCTGTTAACAGATATTTACGGAAATTTTCATCAGTGGCACCTTTGTCCTACCTTTCACTCTTCATTCTGAAATGCAGCTCTTCTCAGAGTTGCTTTTTATTTTAGAACTAACTCCCATACGATTTGTATTTTAGTTTGAAATGTATTGTGTTAAAAATGCCATGACCGTTCAAAAAAGAGACTCTAAATATATCTCGCCTGAGGTTTCTGCATCTACCTTCCCCATCAGGACTACCTTAGCGCATAGTGCTAATTGGCAATAACGAATGCAAATATGGTAGAAACATGTCAGTTAAGACAGCTATCAATTTTGAGGCACACTCCTTTGGAAAGCCATCGCACTTCAGAGGAAACTATTTGGGGGAATTAGCAACGCTCATTTTGCATAAATAATGAAATGCAGTGAGAATGGAGAGAAGTGGTGATGCTATGCAGACTACATGTTTTGAGAAAAATCAAAACCTGAAATTGAGTGGTACAGATACAAAAGGTGTTAAACCTTCTGCTAAGTGTGAACGGATGAATGTCTTATTTACATATGGAGACACAAAAGTGTATGTGTACGTATGTATATATGTTGATGTTTAGTCACTAAGTCCTGTCTGACTCTGCAATCCCCTGGACTGTAGCCCGCCAGGCTCCTCTGTCCATGGCGTTTCCCAGGCAAGAATCCTGGGGCGGGTTGCCATTTCCTTTCTCCAGGGGCTCTTTCTGGCCCAGGGATCAAGGCTGCATCTCCTGCGTTGGCAGGTGGACTCTAACACAGCCACCAGGGAAGCCCATATGTGTATATACATGTACATGTGCTAAGATGAACAAAACAGTGTGTGTTTTTCTAAACTAGCCAGGGATTATCTTGAAATTGCTAAATAAGGTGTCATCAGCTCCCCTGATTCCGCCCCTCAGCTACTCTCCCCTGCTGAAATAACCATTCAGGAGGAAAGGCCATAGTCTACTCAATAAGCTGAAGCTCAGAGCCGTGGAGTCATTCAGTGGCTTAGGGCCAGTCAAAGCCATTGCAGTGCACAAGTTCCCGAGGGACTCCTCTGATTCCCATTCTAACTCTGCCCTTTAGTGATGTGACCTTGAACAAGGTCTTATCCCTTTTTGCACTATGCCCTTACTTTGGAGAGTGAGATTATTATCCATCCTGTCTCTTACTGTACTGATGAAATCTAGGCTTCATGGAAATGGGGATGTGTAGAACCCTGATCCTGGAGGGTATCAAAAAATTATAAGACAGTAAGGAAACAAAGCCTTGAAAATGTAATAACAGCCGGGGAAACTGACTTCTAGAAACTCATCAGAACTGGCAGAAAAGCAGCCCAAGGGTGACCTTGTGTTTTCTTATGGTATGTGTCTCAATTCAATAATGAATCTCAGCTGATTCCAGGTCTACCATGAACTGTTCGATTGGTTGCGGTTTTGTGTATAAAAAGCCCTGGACCAGTTCCTTCCCCAGAGGCCCCTCTGCAGAGCCTATGTTCTAATGGGTTATGTTTCCAGGTCCAGTTCAATTCTTCAACCTGCGAAAAAGTTGATTTTCCCTTATCAGTAATGAGGATTAAAAGAGTGAGTGCATTTTGAATCTCTTTCATGGTATACATACAGCACAACTAAGATAGGTATATAATGGGCTTTAGAAACAGGTCAAGTGACCTGGAGACCAAGGACTCACCTCGAGGATTGATGTCTGCACTTGGAGGATCTGTTCATGGCCTTTGAGCTGCCGGATGCAGATTTTGCAGGACAGCTGGGTGGTGGTGGGCGTGTAGCGCTCCAGGGAGAAGGCACAGTGCAGGGGCTGCCGGTTACTGCACCACACGCGGGAGAATGGGACTTCCTGTGGGGGACAGAGGGGAGAGGAGAGGGCTGGGGCGTGCAGAGCCCAGCTGAGAGGAGTGGGGCGCAGGACAGACCTAATCACAATAATTAGGATGATCATGATGACGGGGATGGCAGCAGAGATAATTGCCTGAGCGACTCTGGTGGAATTGTTGTAGAAATAATGTCCTAGCATATGCCAGGCAGCACAAAAGTAATTAATGTCAATTCCAATTGATACCATTCAAATTCCAAAACCACACTGCAAGAGCTCAGATTTCACTTGGTGACACACACAATGAGAACGAAGACTATCAAAAGTTAATCACCATGTTTTTCCACGACAAAAGATTCTTTAGACAGCTCCTATGGGAGGATTCCTAGTAGAAGCCTACTCTTTGCTACCTAAGCCCAGGGTAGGATGTTATCATCTCATATACATGAAAATTATGAAGAAGTGACTGGCCAGAACTTATGCCCATACCACAGCCTCATGCTGAACTGTATAAGTGTAATATTGCTATATATCCAGCATAAAAATTATACCTACTGCAGGATCACACACACACACACACTCTCACACTCACACCAGAGAGAGACCTACTGTAGGATCACAAACACACACACACAGACACACACACACCAGAGACACAAACACAACAGGTTAGCCCAGAACAATCTATTTTGTCAATTCCTCATTCATTCAATTCATCCACTCTACAGTTATATGTACAATGCCTTCTAATAACCGGACACTGTACTAGATAAACAATAAAGGAATAGTAAGAATTTAGGTCTGGTCTCCACTTCACAGGGACTTACAATCGAGTGGCAAAAGCCATTTCACTAAACGAGGGTGGGGGGGGAGTTATAAAATCTATATTCCTCCTTTCCCCATGACCAGCCAGTGCTGGCCACCAAACGTCTCGGGCACGTGGGTTTATATTAATGTGAAGTGGAGGTCAGTCAGTCACTGATATATTCTTCCATCTACCAGAAAGTCTTTCCCTCCTGCTGGAATCAGGCTGTGGTCCTTGGCAATGACCTCGTATTCCCAGCCTACAGTAAACTGCATCTCACTTCTTTCTCTTTCCCTTGACTCATTAATTTGCTCTTTTACATGTCGCTACAAACACAATTTTCTCCAATACGGATGCTGAAAGGTGGAAAAAGATGGATCAAGTCTGGAACTTCGATTCTCTGAAATGTGACCGGTGATGGTGTCAGCAGGAGTTACAAGACGACGAGCCATGCTTAGAATGCAATTTACCCACTTTAAGGAACTAAGAGTTCCCTGGTTATCCCTGAGCTTCAAGCTATACACTTTCAGGTTTCTTCTTTTTTCTCTGTAGGAGTCTCAAAGATCCTCATTTCTGGGTTCTTGCTAAGGGGGATCAGCAGGGAGAGACGGAGTTTAGATTGTTGAAGACTTGAGTATAGGAGAGCCAGTTTTGGGAAATATGAGAGAAAGAAATCAGGCATTAACCCCTACCACACATCCCAGCAAGGGATGTAGGGGTGGTGTTTCATTTGTTCTTAAACTTGAACCAAGGGAAAGGCAATGGACTAAGGACTCAAAGGTCTATATGTTGACACTGCAGCTGACTTTATCCCTGTGCAGAATGTGGGCTATTAGGAAGAAGGCAACTCTCTCCCATCCTCAGTTCTCCCCTACACAGAAAGAACTAGAAGTCTGAAAACTACATTTCACAGCCCTCGCCAGCAGGGAGTTCACATTTCCATTCTGCCAATGAGGGGTACTTGTTTTAAATTTGGAAGGAAGGGAAGGAGCAGACATAGTTTCTGTTCCTCTGGTACCAGCAAGCAAACCTCAAGGGTTCTGCAGGTTTGAGAACTGTCTGCTTCAGGGTTGTGGTGGTTTCCCGAAATCATGGAACTTGCTGATTTCCTCATATCTCTGGGGGCTTTCTTTGACTTTGGCTCTCCCAGGTTTTCCAAGGGTTTTATAAGTATATCAATCCCTTGATTAAAATATTTTTTTTTCGACCCAAACCATTCTCCGGTGAAACACCAGTGGGTTGGAAGTAGTCTTTTGAGAAACTAAGATGAGGTGGGTATGCCGGAAGGTTCACTAGTGTTTTCCCACAGAGAGGCTGTTGTCCAGGGCAAATGCTGGGAGAAGCATGAAGCTAACGGTCACCAAGGAAACCCATGGCTGGGGCACAGCTTGCTCATATACCAGCAAGACAGCAGCACAGAACCAGTGAATGGTACCTCCTTCCCACTGTCTTCCTAAACAGAGACCTAATTATGAGCTCTTCTCTTTCCCTCCTAGCAACAGAGGGCACTGGTGATGGGTGGTGAAAGTGAAGTCGCTCAGTCGTGTTCAACTCTTTGCAACCCCATGGACTGTAGCCTACCAGGCTTTCTCTGTCCATGGGATTTTCCAGGCAAGAGTACTGGAGTGGGTTGCCATTTGCTTCTCTGGGGATCTTCCTGACACAGGGATTGAACCCAGGTCTCCTGCATTGCAGGCAGACCCTTTACCCTCTGAGCCACCAGGGAAGCCGGATTGGTGGGCCTCCCAGCAAACTTGAGAGGAAGTCATTTCCTAAAACACTCAAAAATGACTGTCCAGCTGGACCAAATTCTATACCAGATACTTCTATACTATACACGGTCTGCCATTTCTCCTTGCTGTCTAATCTGACTCCTGCTGTGTCCTGGTTCAGCAAACCAGGGTAACTCTTACTTATCTCAGCCTTTAGCTCTTTCTCCATTGACTGAGTTCTTGAAATCCTCCTCTGTTCACATACACCCAGTTGCCATTTCTCTGGAGGACTCTAGCAGCTACATCTCTGGTTTTCATTTCATTAACAGCCATCACTGACATTATACCCCAATCAGCACAAATAATTTCAATTGGCCTTTCCTTTCTCAAACAAGTCTACCATTTTTTTTTTTGGTGGGGCGCGGGGTGGGGGGGCACACCATGCAGAGTGTGGAATATTCCCTGACCAGGAATCGAACCCAGGCCCCCTGCCTTGGGAGTGTGGAGTCTTGACCACTGGACCCTCTGGGCAGTCCCAAGTCTACCTTTTATGAATGGGTTATCACCACCTCTCTCACTGTCATTGTACAATCTTTCTGTTTCCATGTGTGAGCCCCTTCTCTGGTCTCATCATAGCTAACTGGAGTAGCCTGCTCACCAAGCCTCCCGTCTCCGTCTCTACTACACAGAATTAATGAGAGGGCTGGGGCTTGGCTGGGATGGAAGCAGAAAGCAGTTGACTGGTATTTTTCAGGGAAGAGCCTGTAATCATGAGTGGAATCACTGATGTCACCACATCACCTGGAAACTCTGCTTTCATTACACGGTCCCTTTGCCTGGGGGACAAGAACAGCCCCAGGATGCCTGCCGCCGTCAACACAGCCCCCTGCCAGGTCTTCAAGGGCTTCTGTCCAGCCTCAGTCTTCTAGCCCTGAAATGCACTCTTCTCCAGACCAGTGCATTTTTTCAATTCATTGGAGTTCAGTTGCAGCTTCCCACTGGCTATCTATTTAACGCATGGTGGTGAATATATGTTACATTTTTATACTCACTCAGGATCATTCCCTTCAGTGAAAAGAAGCATAACAGAGGGCTCCATGGTTCATTGACGCTTTCGCCTAAATAAGGTGTTTTCGCCTAACTATGCTAACTAAAGAGGTCTCTGTTTTCTAAAACCGAAATTTTGAGTCATTACAGTGTAATATAAATGTTTGGACTTCAGAACGAGATAGAGCTGAATTCAAGGTCCAGCTCTTCAATAAACCTACATTTACTGCAGTGGCTTTGGATCTTTGGTAATACTATCTTCGTGAAAAAAAAGAAAAAATGGATGGCACTGATGCTGTGTTGAAAAGTATCTTCTGTTGTGTCGCTTGCTAAATCTTGTATATTTTCTCCTGAGAACACTGGAAGGACCCAGTGCAGACATAATCTTTTCTTGTAGAAAGACATGAGAATCGGCAAACAAACAAAACAAAAATGCCTTTTGCTTTTCTTTCCATTCTACTGCATACCATCAAAACACTAAAAAAGTCTGATTTTAAGACTGTGTCAAAAGAACATTTTTGTTGTTGACTTGAGTAGCAGCTGCCAACGGTGCTCAACAAAACATTTAAAAATAATAAAAGCACTGTGGTTAGTGTGTTTCCAGGGCAATCATCGTTGCTTTCATTTACTTTTCTCCGCGCCCCCCCCAAAAAAAAATACAAAACAAAACACCAAGATGCTCACTGAGCTGAGAGGAATTCTGGGGAAAGTAATACTAGAGGACAAAGTGTAGCAAAGTTATGTGTGTTTAAAGAATTCCGGAAATGTTTTCTTTTTGAGTCCCATTATAATTAGTTTCCTAGCAGATGGAGAGAATGTAAATCGTATCCTAGCAGGAGACAGACACTGGGTTCTCCAAGACACACAGCATGCTGTAAGACAGCTGCTTTCATCCTGCGGAGGTGACAGCCTGGCTTGGTGTTCTGTAGGATTTAAAAAATAAATGAATATTTTATTAGATTCAGCTTTATAATATTTTACAGCTTCTCTACCCCCACAGTCTGCAAGGAAGAGAGGATATGATGATTCAGGAGCTCTCAGGTCCCAGGAGCCTGCTGGGAGCAGAGTTATTTCCATGCCGAGGAGGGCTGTTGAGTCTTCTAAGGGGACAACAGCGTATCACTTGTTGTGGTAGAGTCTCAGGAAGAACTGTTTCTTTTGGAAGGACCAGCACTGTGGGTCACTTCTTTCTTTGAATCAAGGTGAGTGGGTGCTATGGTAACCAGGTCTCTTAAGAATTCCTGTAACCTCCCATGCCCCTCCCTTTCATCCATCCTACCTTGTTTCATAAGCAATAAGGTTTCTACCCTAGCATTTCATAAACTGTCATCCTCCAGAATCGAAACCAGCAAGATTTAAAATCTAGTTGGCCGTCCTATACGTAGGCTCTCATCATGTAGCTCTAAACCCAATCCGAACCTCACATCATTCTAAGAATTTTTCTCGGTTGGTGCCTCATAGGGCAGTTATTTTATGCACTGGATACCACCCTGCCTGGGAAATTCCATCTTGCCCAGATGGGGGAAAAAAAAAAAAAGGTTTCTTAGAGAGTCAGCTTTGGGTACTAATTGGAAAATGTCGATTCCTAGACTGCTGTTTTGAAGTTAAAGAAAGGGAGACAGGAATAAGAAGACAGGGATACCAGGCATACCAATAACTCTAACCCTTCTGTCCACTGACTTGGAAGATGATGGGGACATTTACCAGGTGAAGGAGAGACCTATAAGTGATGTCAGCAGTAGTGGGGTTTTCTTTCTCTGCAGTAGAGTTCTGTGAGCTCCTGTCCACTAAGCCAAATCAAAAGCCATTCTCTATTATCCTCGCCCAGTTTGTCAGCACACGTGATGCTCTCCATGAGGTTCAAGCAGGCTGAACGCAAAGCCTCCCCAAAGTGTATGCATCTGATCCCTGGAGCAGACACAACCTGGCCATTATGCCAAGCACAATATGTAGTCACAAATACTGGGGGAGTTCAGTGATCACAGGAGTAAAGAAATTGGTGGTAGGGTGGTGAGAAGAAAGGAAGAATAGAGCAGAAAGCCATTTGTGGGAAAGAAAAATGAAGTGGAAATGAAACCTCAGTGGCAAGCTGCCTGATGCAGAGAAAATTAAATTGTTTTTCAGCTTTCCACGACTTTCAAATTATGCCCAACTACAGAAGTCAAATATTTATACATGTTCACAACCTCTATGCAATCCAACCCATCCTGACAGTGAAGCTGGTTGGGTTTCCTTGCCAGCCAGCGCCCTTTGGCTTTGGCTGGCCCTGTTGCATCCTCCGGGGTGAGCAGGCATTGCCGTCCTCCAAGTCTTTTCTACCTGAGGCTTTCACTGAATCCCTGGTGTTGGAAGTGTTGTTTAAGTGCTCCTGAGAGGTTATAATCTTTATCTGATTTTTTTATCTGCAAGCATTAAACTTCATAGTTACTTTGGGCTGAGTCACTTGCATTAGATCCAGGGAAGCAATGCCCTTAAATAAAAATTAAAACAGAGGAATTTGCATGACTGTCAGGAGTTGTTTTAACAATACCCTGAAGTTCAATTTGGACTGCAAACTTTGAATATTGCTTTCTGGGAAACAGAGACATCTAGGTCTAGAACATCATAAATAATACATTTATTCATAGAAAACCTCTCTCCATAAGAAAATATGTTAAATATCCAAAAAAATTGTTCAGGGCCCTGAGAGAGATACTTGTTGTTTTGAATGCACTAAAACTATACATAGAGGGGTCAGCTCCTGAGGTATTGACAGGTCTGAAAAGTAAACAGAAAAATATGGTCTTATTTGATTAGAAAATTCTGAACATTAGAAGTAGAAAGCAGCGATGGTGCAACTTTCATCTAACTCTCATGGAATGGCCAAGGTTTTTCTCTTTGAGATTTGACTGATTTCCATTCTGACAAGCCTGGTATATCTTGTGCATTTTTTTTTTTTTAAATGAATGCTGTAAAGATAGGTTAAAAAACCCACAGGGCTCTGCAAGTTATGCTGATGGGCAGAACAGAGAAGCGTGAAAGCCTCCTGTGAGTCCAGATCGGTATCAGTCTCTCAGAAGCTCCAGAGTTAAGGAAATGTCCTGTCTCTTGAAGCCCAGATGACTCTGGCTTAAACAATGGTAGACCAGTTGGCTGCTTCTGATCACAATGCTTATCACTGAAAATTTTCATTGAATTCAGTGACAAGGTCACAAGTTGATATCTTTTCATGCTAAGCAACTATTCAAAAATTCCTTAACATGATCCAAAGAGACTCTTAAGTCATCCTGAAATTTTTTTTAAGTCTCTAAAAATGAGGTATATGAGTGACACATAAATATTTTTACATAAAAATATTCTAAGAGGCATTAATATTTCTTTGTTTCTCAATTTGTGATTTCTTCTTCCCATCTTGCTCAATTCATTTGGCAGCAAGCATTTCATCTATTTAGGACAAAATCTCTTGATCCCACCTGGATGGCCAGAGCTCTCTACAACTCAAAATGATCACCCTTAAAAGGTTTCTCCCTAATATCCAGTTCATTCTATAGGTGAACAGGACTTAAAAACTGTCTCATAATGAACTGATATGAATTAAAACAAATCCACAAAGAAATCTTGCTCTAAGTTGTTAGATGACCTTCTTCAACCTATCCTGAGTGGTGATTTAAACAGGAGAGAGGATAAATATCATATTACCTGACATGCAAGCACCTTTTCCCCCACTTGTTAGGAATCCATGGATTTATGACAATAGGTTTCCCTGGGTGTAGTCCAAACAGTTACACATCTGTGACAGTTTTGAAATGAAATCCATAGTTTTAAAGGAGGAGGAAAGTCAGGAGTACCCTTACTAGGGTGTGTGATATGCCTGCTGGTTAAAGCAAAGCTATTTCTATTGGAAACCCACTTGGCCAGTACCTGGCATGCAGTGAATGGTTTAATTCTCCAGAGGAATGGGGGGATATCAAGGACAGAGATCTGAAGACTGAAAGTATTCCCTTTGAAATGCAGCAACTTTGGTTCTTCCAGGAGTTGTCCACCTTGATGCCTTTCATCTGAAACCACTTCCTATAGGAAAAGAAAAAGAAAAGAGGTGCAACAATAAAGCACACAATTTCCTCCACATTTTCCTTCCATAGATAGGTATGCTCCCTCCCAGGTGTCTCCCAGAAATAGGCAACAGCATGATGGATGCACACTACTTTTATACCCTTCTATCCTTGCAAGGTCAGGGCTAAGGGCTACAGGCTGCTGAGAAATAAGGATCTGGTCACAAAGAAACAATTGTTCTTCATTATTGTATTGTTGAGGCTTTTATATACACTGTCTTTAAAATTAGAAGACCTCCTTTGCCCCACGCAAAGTCTAATACAGTTGAGTTTTCACCATTGTGTGAATTTCATCTTGCTGTCACCATAATCAAGGGATGTATTTGTACTTAACCTGACCCAGCATGTTATTTCATGAGAAAGGGGGAGACAGCCCCTCTCCACTATGGTTCCCTTGTTTGTACCCAACACAGGCATCAACCAGTATGTATCCTTTTAGTTGAGTTCAGTCGCTCAGTCATGTCCAACTTTTTGCAACCCCATGAATCACAGCACGCCAGGCGTCCCTGTCCATCACCATCTCCCGGAGTTCACTCAGACTCACGTCCATCGAGTCAGTGATGCCATCCAGCCATCTCATCCTCTGTCATCCCCTTCTCCTCCTGCCCCCAATCCCTCCCAGCATCAGTCTTTTCCTTTAGCTCAAAATAAATGCAGAGTGCATGTATCATGTTTATTTGTAGTAACATTCATGGAAGTCATGCCAAAAGGCCAAGAAAAAATAAGTAGTCAAGTCAGCTTTATCTCAGAAGAAAAAAAAAATGATCAAATTCCTGAGACAAATATTCCTTTATCTTTTACTGAGAAATCTTTATATCTCATATAAACACAATTCACATACATTCTAAGGAAACCATTTAATTGGTTCCAAATTTGTGGTGTTTAGAATCCTATCGATAAGACAAGTGAAAGAACAGATAAGATGTTAAACTACTGTGGGGCAGGGGAGGTGAGGTTCTCAGCGTTTCTGGAGATAAGAGATTTTCCTAAATCCTCATTTTAAAAATCACCATTAATTGACTTAAAATTTCCTTACAGAGCTAGGCTAAATAGGAAAACTGAAATCCTTTAATTATGGCCTATAATCTTCCCAGAGTCTAAAAAAGATTGCAAGAAGCAAGGCAGCTAGGCTTATAAATACAATAAAACTTAAATTTCAATTATCAGCGAGTGAAAACATCTTCAGAAGTTATCTTTTCCATCTCTTGTCTGTGTATAGATTTAACATTAATAAAAATGTTTCTAAGCAGCTTTCCAGCTCTTATCCTTCATGTACACATAAATTAATAGGTGGCCAGTGTCTTTTTCTCAGGACTAAATTGGTCCATTCCAGTGTCATCTTCTCCAGCTCTCCTGGGGTGGGAGGGGTGTGCTTGGGGCCCTAAGTCAGCACTGAACTTTCTGCAGTGATGGAAAAGGTTCACATCAGTGTGTTCTAATATGTATCCACTAGCCAGGGTGGTTAGAGTGACTAAGGAACTAAATGTTTGATTTTAATTAATTAAAGTGTAGAAATGCACATGTGGTGGACAATTAGTACCCTGGACTGGGCAGTACGAGGTAATTCATTATGTTGCGCATCTAAGCATTAGACATAATAGCAGGGTGGCCAGTGTCCAAGGAGGGCTGCAAACAGTGGAAGGAAAGAGGCAGGGTGGGAGGAAACAGAATTAATGCCAGATGCTGACTTGAGGTCTTTACAGATGCTGGTCTCTGTCCCCTCTCTGGAGATTTACTGAATGTCCGGCCGAGTGATGCCTGAGCTGGGCACTGGGTGAACAGAAATGAAACGCCAAGGAGCTCATAGTCTAGAGAGAGGATTAGAACAGTGAGCATATGAGTATAATATAGTATCTGAGTATGACAAATATGTATATTCCCAAAGGTTAAGGCAAGAGAGAAGGTGCCTAACCCAGATGGGCAGAGAGGCCAGGGAATGAATCGGGAAATTAATAGAGGAAGTGACATTTGAACTGAACCTAGAAGTAAATACAGGGGCTACTCAAGGGAAAGGGAGGGAGAGTATTCCAGACACTGAATGGACTCTCCACAAAGGTACGCTGGGATAGGTTACGGTGGAAAGTGTATGGCTGGAGATGATGGAAAATACAAGGTAGAAGCCAAGTCATGAATTCTCCCTTACCATGCTAAGGACTTGTATTTTTGTTTAATGTCATTGGGTTTAAGGGAGCATGGGAATCTTCTGGGGGGTACATATACTCGAGAGCATTCATCTTGTAAACCAAAAATGGAAGGCACAGGTGTCTAATCACATTTCTGTGTAGTCTTCGGCAAGTCACTTAATCCTTAAGCTTCAGTTTTTTATTTGGGCTTATTTACAGCCAAACAAAATCATTAGCATGGTCACAGACTAACTTCTTTTTTTTGCCATTCTAGTGCAAGATTAGAATCGGGGGCAAATATGAAGTTTGCTTATTCAAATCATATCAAAGTCGTGAAGTAACAACAGTGTTGACTTGTCAAAATACTGATAAATTTGGCTAGGCGCTCTGAGGTGCACCCTGTTCTTTAATGCCTGAAAGTAGAGAGAAATAAACCAAGGTCAGGAGATGAAGTGGCTTGTTCAAGGTCATGCATTACTTGATGGAGAGCTAGGTTATTTTAATATTTACAAACAACGTAGCATTATCCCACTTGAAGGGAATGTAAGGTGCTTAGGGATTTAAAACTTGATTATTTACAGAGGAAAACATGGAGATGTACCCTCAAGAAAGTGACTTGCCCACAGTCACACGGGTTAGTGACAGAACCGCTGTATACGATACTTGCTCATGGTCAAGTATTTAAAATTTTTATTTTATATTGGAATATAGCCAATTAACAATGTTGTGATAGTGGATAGCAAAGGGACTCAGCTATACACATACACATCCACTCTCCCCCCAAACTCCTCTCCCATCCAGGCTGCCACTCAACATTGAGCAGAGTTCTCTGTTCTATATAGTAGGTCCTTGTTGGTTATACGGTCTAGTATTTTTTCTGTGAGATTTCCCTGCATTTTCCTATACTATACTTGATTTTTTAAGAGTCATGTGAAAGTCAGACGGCTATTAACACTGTCCCATAAGTAATTTTTCATTGGTGTGAGACACATGTAAAGATGACCTAAGTCAATCTGTTTCTGCCCTAGGGTTATTTATACGATCTAAGCCATTCCTGAGATGCAGAATGGAGGATATTAAGCATTTTTTAAATGGATGGGCTTAGTTGCTCAGTCATGCCTGACTGTTTCTGGCCCCATGGACTGTAGCCCACCTGGCTTCTCTGTGCATGGAATTCTCCAGGCAGGAATACTTGAGTGGGTTACCATTTCCTTCTCCAGGGGATCTTCACCACCCCCAGGGATCGAACTCTCATCTCTTGCATCTCCTTCATTGGCAGGTGGATTATCTATCCCTAGTGCCCCCTGGGAATCCATTTAAAATGGATATCCATTTATAATTATCACTGAGGAAAATGATACCCCTTAAAGATTTCTCCTTTAGGGCCCCTATTTAAATACAACCATGATTTATGTTTGCTTTTGTTTTTTAGCTTGCTTACTTTAATCTCCACATATTGAACCCCCAATATGAACCAACTACATACAATTAAGTGTCTTGTAATCTTGTATAAAATATTAAGCAATTATAAGCTATTGTGTAACAAAACAATTATTAAACCCAATAATGAACTAATCACCGTGTTGATGTATCTGTAAAGGCACAACTGGCTTCAGAGTAGAAGCTTTAAATCTCTCTCCAAATAGGAGAAATTACATTTAACCCATAACTCCCCGCTGTACCCCTTTAACCTATTGCGTTTTGCTTGGGGGCTGGGCCTAGACATCTGTGTTTTTAAATACTTCTCAGATGATGCTCATATCCAGCCAGGTTTGAGATGAATCAGTGTACTAACAGCTGTATTGAGCTACTTCTGAGTCATTCACATGGAAGAATCACCCCAAGAGTGGAGTCTGATATCCATCTGATTCTTCCCTGTCTGCCTCCTATATGACAAGGATTTTTTGTTAAATCTCTGGGGATTTACTGTTATATTGACACCTGTGCTAATTAAATTAGAAAGTAGAGTCTGGCTGGTTGCTTGTATATAAAATGTACCTAAAGGCTGTGGCCGGCGGTTTTTCTAGCTCCTCTATTCCATCATGTCACATTGGGGGTTGCTAGTCATCCAGGGCTGGGAGCTGTGGCCAGGAGAAACTTGTGCTGTGTGTCTCACTGGGCTGTTTATGTTGATTTAATGAGACAGGCAGCAACATTCAGGTGTGCTTCAGGGATACTAAAACAGGCAGGCTGAATTTACATATTTATGAGACAAAACTGTTTGAACTTAAGCACACACATACACATACGGAAATGATGTCGCCGTGGTGTTTTCCTTTAAATGCTGTACGTGAACAATATTTCCCAAGGTTGCATTATTGATAAACACAAGAACTATATCTGGAGGAAATCCTTTGAAATTAGATTCTAAATCCACATTAATGCCAAGTAAGTAATGAGGACCAAGGGGGTACTGCAGAGGAGTGCTGGAAGCAACGGAGAAAAATGTTAGTTGTTTTTTCTTTTCATTTTTTTCCCTCCTAAGATATGGCAAGTGCTTAATTCCTGCTTTCCCTCTGTCAAGGTTTGTTTGAACTTGTGTGTGTGGGGAGAGAGAGAGAACGTAACATAAACACGATAACAGAAATTTAAGTCTTAGCATATTACAGTTTTGAAAATAAATCACCATTCTGCAACCTTTGGTTTGAATTCATCAAAAGCAGCAATGTCAAACACACAAACATAAAATCGCAGCTCTAATTATTACAGAAATACAGGAGCAGGAAGTCACTGGTCCCTTTCTCACCTTCGGGCAGATGGCATTTATTATTTTTTAATAAAGCTTATCTGACCTGATTTAATTTTCCATAGAGATGGTTTTAGATTTAACATATCTTCAAATATCTGAAACTAAATTAATTATGTCTTACCAAGGTGCATGAGGTATTTTGTTTTTGTCATTCAAAGAAATTGCTACAAGGATTCAGATGAAATATCCTCAGAGCAAATGGGAAGCAAGCAGAGCAGCCTTGCAGGGGGCAGAGGAGAAGGCTGTCGTTGTTGCTTAGTTGCTAAGTCATGTCTGACTCCTTGCGACCCCATAGACTGTCGCTAGGCTCCTTGGTCCATGGCATTTCCCAGGCAGGAATACTGGAGTGGTTGCCATTTCCTCCTCCAGGGGATCTTCCCAACCCAGATTGAACCCCTGTCTCCTGCACTGGTAGGCAGATTCTTTACCACTGAGCTACCGGGGAAGCCCAGAAGAGAAGGAGGGCCTGGCTGAAAATGAAGAGTGTGTGTTTGATTAAAATCCTCTATTTTTTTTTTGGTGGGGCCACTATCTGGCCAGGTACCCAACTAGTTCTACAAAGACAGGAGAGTTGGGTCTAGAAGCTGCCCTTCCAAGGATTTCCAGTGAGAGGGTGAGCATTTACATAATTGGGGGACATAATTGATGGCATCACTGACTCAATGCACATGAGTCTGAGCAAACTCCAGGAGATAGTGAAGGACAGGGAAGCCTGGCGTGCTGCAGTCCATGAGGCTGCAAAGAATTGGACAAGACTTAGTAACTGAACAATAACAAGAATTTCCCAGGGAGATGGAAGGGACGTGAAAATGCAACCATGCCCTTTAACTAGGTTTCCTTCTTGGTTACAAGCCCAGTTCTGGCTGGGCTCAGATTTTTTCACTTCTTTGAGCTATGAAAGATGCACTACAATAAAGACAGTAAGTGTCAGAGCCACGCTGGCCTCCCTTTCCAAATCATGACAAACATGTTCATTACTGTGATAACTGAGGCAAATTCCATGGTAGGCAATTTCTGCAGAAATGCTTAATGAAAAAACTACCTGTGAATTTTGACTAAGAAGTTAGGCTTCTATTAGGGTTATAGCAGGTGACTCATCATTGCCTACAAGACGCTCAGCTCACACCACTAAAGTTGGGGGGAGCTAATAATAATGTGTGAAGTCTTTTAGACTGTTGCTATGGCTTTCTTCAAGTGGAATTATTTTAATGGCTTTGTAATTATATATTTCCCTCTAACTAAATACCACACATGAAGCCATGAAAAATATGACATAGATGATTTGGGATACGAAGGTAGTTTAAATGAACTCAGGGAGAAGGTTGTGAACACGTTCACTTAGCAAGATAAACACCCAGAAAGCAAGATTCCTTTCTTGCACAAAACTCAGAGACTAAGACCAGGCAGTGAATGGTTGTGTTCAGAAAAGCTACAAGTTATGTTTTAATCTTTCCAGATTCAGGCCAGAAAAGTTATTCAGCCAAGCCTGGTGATCTCTCAGAACCCCAGGGGAAAAGCATGGCCTTTGCTGCTCATGACAGCTGTCACAAACATCCTGTCAATAACAAGTACAACCCAACTCAACTCTACAATCAGGTTTATTTGACATAATAGGAGAGAGAAGGAATCACTGGAGGTAAATAGATTCCGACAAACAGGCCAGAGGTATCTCCACTGGAAAACATTTCTCTACAGCAAAAGTAAAGAATTTTAGGAAGTCCCTCTCGATGAAATAAAGACATTTATATTCAATTAGCAGGAGCATGCCAGTTTTTCAAGCATTGATTAAAAAGGATCTGCTACCCACAGGAATGGATAGTGGTTTGAAAAGCTGTGGTTTGAGCTTCATTTTCATGATTCCCACGGCAATTCATCTGTGAACAGCTGAGCTATTCTAGAATCTGGTAGCAATCAGTAGGAGTGAAAATACATTATCTGCAAGTCATTTAGAAATTCCTTGGGCAAATGTCTAACTTGCTGGTATATACATTAGCAGTGAGAGTGTTATTCAAAGCAAAATCCAAACTGGTTATGAGGTCTTAATTCCAAGGTGGTTGTGATGAACAGATCCTCAGGGTAACCCTAATTAGCAGTGGGTTACCCATATGACACAGGAGATTGGAAATCCACCCCAGTCCTCCATGTTTACTGAGACTTCAAAATCTGCCTGAGTTACTAAACAACCAACTAGTGTGATGGCACATTTTACAACTATTCAGTGGTGGTAGTAACCTCAGTTAATTTTCTGTTTGAAGTGTAGTTGATTCACAATGTTGGGTTCATTTCTGCTGTACTGTACAGTTCTTCAGATATATGCATAGATATATTCTTTTTTATAGTCTTCCCTATTATGGTTTTAGGCTACCTACTCCAGTATTCTTGGGCTTCCCTGGTGGCTCAGCTGGTAAAGAATCCGCCTGCAATGTGGGAGACCTGGGTTTGATCCCAGAGTTGGGAAGATCCCCTGGAGAAGGGAAAGGCTACCCACTCCAGTATTCTGGCCTGGAGAATTCCATGGACTGTATAGTCCATGGGGTCGCCAAGAGTCGGACACGACTGAGTGATTTTCACTTTCACTTTCTACTGTGGTTTATCACAGGATATGGAATACAGTTTCCTGTGCCATATAGGCAGACCTTGTTGTTTATCCATCCTATATACAATAGTGTGTGTCTGCTAATCCCAAACTCCTAATCTCTCCCCTGCTGCCTCCCTTTTAGCTTCAAGCCTGTTCTCCTTGTCTGTTTCTTTTGTTGATGAAGTCATTTGTGTCATGCTTTTAGATTACACATATAAGTGATATCATACGTCAGTTGATTTTTGATTAGTCAATGTCCATTAGGTATTTTAATCTTGGAGAAATCCTCTTATTACAAGGTCTCAAAAGCAGGGGAAGAGTTTAAGATGTCATTCATAGGCTGAGGTTTAACTGCTTACACTGATGTTCTTGACTAAATGGCACCCCTCATGAGAAAGCTTTCTTGGGAACAGTCAGATACCGAAGCACGCCCTTTATAATGGCCTCTGCTACTTAAGAGATAGGGAAAATGTGGGCCCATAAGCTGGCACTGCGTCACCTTTACTGGCTTATGTTCAGGATTCAAGTCATCTTATCTCTTCCATTGGTAAGCATGAGATTTCCAGCTCAGTGTCTTAAAAAGGTAGTTACTGCGGAAAAGCATAATGGGCTTAACGATTCAGAACTGGAATAGCTGGGACCAGGGATGAGATGTATCAGGAGAGCTATGCTATTTATATACGGGCAGAGCTTACACAGGCACTTCAGCATTATTTTTGCTGCTATTAATAAACCTGTACTCTTTGAGAGGTGCTAATTCAAAAAGGATCATATGTGATTAAAAGGAGCAAAAATGGAAAGGAACCATCTCTGCCCTAATAAACCTAAAAATTAACAGACTGTGTGTTCAGGATGTCATGGGACTACCTACTGAGAGGGATGATTTATAATTGTGGTCCCCGAACTACGACCTTCAGGTGACCCAACCACTCGTCTCACTGCTCAGCTGCACGTCAAATAACTCTTGTTCTTGTGGTTCACGCCATTCTCCTCTCTGGACATGGCATCCCTTTCTCTTTAGGTCTCAGATCTCATTCCTCCAAGAAGGTTCCCAAAGGATCCTCAAAGACTTCTCTCTCACAACTGGGCCTCTGCTTCCTGAATTATGCGTATCCTTCTAGCCAGTTTTCTCATTTAGCACACCATGTTGTCTGTTAGTTCACCCCTCCTCTCTTCTTGAGTGCCAAGTACCTCATCGTACCTTCAGCACATCAATGGGCACACAGTAACACAGTTCCTGTTTCGAGACGGGTATCCCCATTGAGCCAGTGATGTGGGTTCATTTTCCAGAATTGCCCTCTGCAATCAGATTCTCTATTGACACTGATCTTTAGGAAACCCCATGTTCTCCTGACACCACAAGAGGAACTAGAGAAAAGGCTGACCTGAAATGCCCAAGGGGTGTTGTCCACACAGTAGACCCTCAAGTTGTAGTCCAGAGAGTTACAGGACATGCAGCCAAAAACTGCCACCTTGAGCTGCTTCACGGCACAGTCTGTGATGGGTTCCCCGGTGAGGGCGTACGTCCCAAAGCTGTCTAGGAGCACGTGACATGCAAAAGGATCCAACAGGCAGTAGCAGGATGTGGATTCATCCTCCACCGACATCACTTCCTGTTGGGAAAAGGCGTCTTGAGTTCTCTCAGCTTGGGAAACACAATGTGATTTAACAGTCACTTTGCAAGGACATAACATCTTTTTTTCAGAATATTTTTACTGAACTCATTTTCTTGGTGTTAAATGTTTTTCTTTTATCAAAATAACTGCTGACATCAGGAGCTGAAGGAACGGCTATATTCAGTGTAGAGTAGGAATTCGATTTAGTAGGTTATAACGAACATCACTTTCAAAGCTCTACAATTTTCGGTTAATTTGTTCAAGGCCAAATTAAAAAACAAAACAAAAACACCCTTGAACCTTAACATCAATGAGCAAACTTTTATGTTTTTTTTTTTTTTTTATAAAGGTCTATTTCTGAAAACCTCGTCCAATATCCTTAAGGTAATGTTTATTTTCTTTCAAATATTTTATCTTCTTTTCACTCCATCAAAATCATGCATGAGGGACCATCCAATGAATGGTTTGAATAAGCTGTATGTATCAGAGTATTTCACCCTCCCCGCTAAGGTATGTGTGACCAATTTGATAGAGGGTAAATCTAACACCGTCTAGATGTAAATGACTGTGAGGAAGTGCTGGGAAGAAAAACTAACGTGGCAAAAATCAAGGCAAAGCAAGATGTAATGAAAAAGAGTGCCAAATCCAGTCCCTTTATAAAACCTATGGAACCTCACACCCCTGGAAATTACCCTACGGTTGTATCACAACTGAATAAATTGCAGAATGCATTTTCAACAAAGAAGAGTTTCAAGACAGAGCTGGGCATGGTAACTGTAATCCACTGAAGCAACTGGGAATTTTCTTCTCCTCAAGAAACATGATTTTCCTTTTACTTCCTTCTCCTGAAGCATCTCCTGGGAGGTAAGATCCCAGGGCTAGCTGGAACAGGTCATTGTGTTCCAACAGGATAATTCATCTGCTTTCAGGCAAACTGACCCCAGACAGACATCAAAGGAATCCCCAACAGACAGATAAATCAGGTTTCACTTAAAATAGCCAGCCCCCTGCAATCTTTCTATGACCGGCTCTCTTGTCCTTACTTTTCCCTTGTGGATTCTCAGTTTGTCGCTGTTCTTCTCTCCTTGTGCTGTTTCTTACATGCGTTCACATACACAGGGAAAGACAGAATGATTTTCAACGCATGCATTCCTTCAGCCACATCTACCTAACAGCTACTCTGTTCCTGAATACTTCCATATAAATTTGTTACAATCCCTATTTTGGCAAAAACAGATAGTGATTCCTTCTATGGATACAGCTGGCTTACCCTGGGCCTCTTCCCTAATTCCCACAGAGGCCACAGGGAAAGTCAGCTGGGACAGGGAAATGGCCTGGGCACCAAGGCAAGAGTGGCAGTCTCATGCACAAAGGGCAGGTGCACAGGGGTACGTGCCTGTCGGGGTGGCTACAACTGTATTCTAAATCGAAGGAGAAAGCTTCATATCCTCTCTGGTGGCTTCTCCCCATTATGACACACACAACTAGCCAACACCTTGCTGCTGCTGAGTCGCTACAGTCGTGTCCGACTCTGCGCGACCCCCCAGACGGCAGCCCACCAGGCTCCCCCGCCCCTGGGATTCTCCAGGCAAGAACACCAGAGTGGGCTGCCATTTCCTTCTCCAATGCATGAAAGTGAAAAGGGAAAGTGAAGTCGCTCTGTCATGTCTGACCCTCAGCGACCCCATGGACCGCAGCCCACCTGGCTCCTCCGTCCATGGGATTTCCCAGGCAAGAACACCGGAGTGGGGTGCCATTGCCTTCTCCAAGCCAACACCTTGAGGCTGTTGTAAATACTGGCCACCAACCCCCTGAAAAACAAGTCAGTGCTCAGTTTCACAGCTGACTTGTGTGACGAGAAGGTAAAATGAATTCCATTCCACAGGTGGAACCTAAACCCTGTGGTTTTTTTTTTTTTTTTTTGAAGCTTTTTATTTTATAGTGGAGTATAGCCGATTAACAATATTGTGATAGTTTTAGGTGGACAGTGAAGGGACTCAGCCATACACATACCTGTATCCATTCTCTCCCAGACTCCCCTCCCATCCAGGCTGCCATATAACACTGAGCAGAGTTCCCTGTGCTATATAGTAGGTCCTTGTTGGGCATCCTTTTTTTTTGGGGGGGGCATCCATTTTATTTATTTTTTTCTTTTTTATTTTTTTGGGGGCATCCATTTTAAATATAGCAGTGTATCCATGACCATTCCAAACTCCCTACAGCTGTTTTTTTTTTGTTGCTGTTTGTTTGTTTTTAAGGAAGGCTCTTGGGTCTCACCTCCCACTTGCCCTGCTGGGTCCTCTTCTTTAAATGGATGTTCCAGTGCTCAGAGCTGACGTCTGCACAGTGTGGGATGGTCAGGGCAAAGGGAGTGGTGACAATCATGTCAAGGGGACCACAGGTGACTTCTGGACTCAGTAGCACCTCGGATCCATCCGACTGGAGGCTGTATGATTGGGGAAGAATAAAAGAGAGAAACATGTAAAGGAGTCGGGGGCATACCTGGATGAGAATTTAGTTACAGGGGTTATTAGCAAAACCCTTTCTGGGACACCCTCCTGGGGAACACCACCTCCTGGAGGGCACCTGGTCAGGACTACAGACATCTATGTCGAACTACTCAACCATACAGACTAAGGGTGATCCTAGATTTCATATCTAGGTTTTGAAAAACGAAATGACAAATGCTGCTTCACCAAGACAGGGCAGAACAGGAGAAAGAAAAGACCTAGCTGGCATGTCACACACCAGCTGCTGAATCCTTATTCTTGTTGATGATATTATCAATGACCAAAGCCAAAACTGTCATAGCAATGAACAATCTGGTAATCCCAACAACTCCTCCAACAAATACGTTTAATGCTAGTCAGCAACAAAACAAATTACTTTTGTAAACAAAGCAATACTTCAAATGAATACGGATTGAATGTCTCTTCTGGTTTCAAAAACATTTATTTTCTGCCAATGTGCAAATACACAAGTTTTATAGTGATGGCACAGTAGACAGTTATAAACTACATAATCAAATACATAAATATGTATCTTTCATATTTTCCTATTTTAGCTATAAATTTAAAATCATTCTACCTAAACCTGGTGTTCAGATTTTCCTGTATTGTGAATAATTTACAACAAAAAGGCAGAGCCATGAAACAGATCAAAGAAATTTGACTAAAAGGAAATAATAACACCTGACTGGATGCCTCCCTGTTCCGTTTTTGTGGCTTTTGTTTTTAATCTCTGTCCCTAAACAGTAAGATAGGGTGGGTTATAGGACAGCAATCAATGAGAACCCAGAAGTCTACCCATTTTCTCTAACTGCTATGTGTTTTAGAAAAAGCTAGTTGATTTTTTTTTTCCGGTATTTTCACTTGTAAGAAATATACTGATTCAGAATATAGTCTGTAAAGCAATTCAGGATTCTCAGATGAACAATGTGATATGAGAGCTAGGATTGGTATTATTGCCTAAGCTTTTTCTCATCTCGCCGAGGAAGGGCATGTAAGAATGTCATCCCTGATCAAAAGAGCAGGATGAAGTTAGTACTAAAAGATACTACCTTTTCTGTGGTCTTGCATTAACAACCAGGTTTTCCACGAGCACATCTAACATGTTAATTTCTGAATTGCTTTTGTTGACACTGCTTGTTTCCCTCTCTGGTCAGTCATGGTCACCCTTTAGCTCATTATCTTTAATTTGCTGCTGCAACAAAAGTCAAGGCAGATAAGCAAGGAGGAGCATCTCCTACCTCCTGTACCTAAAGCAGACCTGAGCATGATCACAGGGTCTTCCTCCCTCCCCAAGAAGCTGCCTTCCCCAAAGTCAGCCTTCCTCGTAGGCAACCACAGTCATCAGCTCTTCCTTTCCAGGCAAAGCACAGGCAAAACGGAAAATATACCTTTTATGAATTTATATCTCTAAGTAGGGCAGGCCAAGTTGGGGGGAGGTGGGTGGGGTCTGGAAAGTCAGGTATTAGTAATCATGAATGTTCTGTGAACAGCCTAGAATGCTCTATTCTTGATTTGACTCGAATGCGAATTTCCAGTGAGGACTCTAGCCAGCACGAGGCGGCGGTCTGCACGTGGATGTCTGCCAGGGGCCATTAGAATGTTTTCCGGGTAATTGCTGCCTGTATCCTCACAGACAGGGATAGCTGGCGTGCATATGAGTGACCGAGGACAAGCTCCTCAAAGAGCTTTAATAGCTTTCAGACAAGCATTCCCCCTTGTTGAACATATTGTTCAAACATATGGGAATTGGGGGAATTATTTAATGCCAAATGAACTGAAAGCAGCTCATTAGATGAACTCTCACACTTGTGAATAGAAGGCGCCTTTCGGTAATAACTTAGAACGGCATTAGGAGTTGGAGAGGGTGCACGTAGAAACCTGGGTGGGAACTGGGATGGCACTTCGCATTAAGCAGACATTGGACACTTCCAGAAACGCAAAGGAAATAAGACTTCTGTCTAATCCTCCTATTGTGAAAACAGTGTCTGTGCGTGTAGGTCTGTCTCTGGTGAAGGAACAAAACTTAATCTCTGTTTTTTCCCCCTCTGTGATTAATAATGATTTGCCCTTTTCTGCCACCTTCTATCTGGGGCAATCAGGGAGATTTACAAATAGTAATTAAAGTGCTCCACACAGCTGTGTGCACAGGTATTAACAACATAAGGTTACAGAGCAGTCAGCCAAAGAGATGGAGGCAAAGTCACCCCAGATTTCTGATTTCTGGGGCTCCTGAGCCCTGTGGCCAGATGCCACTGTGTTTCTCTGTTGGTGCTAGGAGATGGCTGGTCCTCTGTCCCAAATGAAGATGTAGGAAAAAAATGTCATCCAAGTAGAGTCATGGATACAGACCTAGGACATCTGGGTGCAACAGGGCTGAGGGAAGAAGCTCATAACTGGGCAAAACCAAAGATTTGTAAGGCAAGTGTAGATGGCATTTAAGCTTGCCCACATCATATTGAGTTCAGCAAAGTCCGTTTGGGTTCTTCCATAAGATGTTACGGGAAACCCCATGAACTTTTCGGCCAAGGAAGTATACATGCTCTTGCTAGGGGTTAAAAAAAGGGCAACACATTCTTCTAAAATTGCTGTGAGCTACCAATAACTGGGAACTAATAACAGCAGTGATTTTCTGGACCATAATATGAACAGCCTCTCTGTGCATCACACATACTTATGTAAGAAAAGTGGTTGCATGTGATGTTTGCTATTTAATTTTTTCATTTTGTTACCAGCCCCTGCCTCTTCTCCATATATATGCTGTACATGTTTATGAATGCTGATATAAAAAGATCCATAATTTAACAGCCAGGTCTGTGTAAGCAGGTGGCTTTATTGATCAACTGTATGGAAACATGGCTGTGAATTCAAATTGCTGCTCTGGCAGTGCAGCTGAGAGTTCTGGGGAAAATTCTGCCATCTCTTTAGCTTTGATGTCCCCAACCAGCAAATAAATATACATGGCAGGAGAGGGTGCTAGTAAAGGGCATGGGGCCTCTTGTCTGGGAGTCTGGCAAGACAGAAAGCCCCACAAGGCTAACTCGGGTGAGTTACCAGCGAGAGAACCAAGAGTAGCAGAGGAGCTGCAGAGAACACAGAAGTTGGGGAAAGGAACTTTATCGTGTCCTTTCTATGTGCTTCACGGCACTGTCTCTGACACCACATCCCTCCACTGACCTTTCCTGTGTCAAGAAAACCAGACAGGGTGGTAGAAGGGAAAGCCCTGCGGAGCCTCACTTGCCTCTCATAAGACGTAACATCTACTCGAGGACTCCCCTGGGAGTTCAGTGGTTAAGACTCTGTGCTTCCAAGGCAAAGGTTGTGGGTTCGATCCCTGGTCAGAGAACTTAAGATCCTGCATGATGTGCAGTGTGGCCAAAAAGAAGAAAAAAAAAAAGGAGAATATACTCTAAGACTGTTCTGGAGTTAAAAGAAGTAAAGCCAAAAAAGCACCTAGTATGTGCTCCATGCATGAGGGTTCTGCTTCTCAATCCTCAACTCCCATCTCTCCTGCCTTTTTATGAGTCTTATTCTTACAGCAACTGTGCTTTTGGATGGCTGCTTCATTCAACACGTGCCTGTGTGCATGCTCAGTCGTGTCCGACTCTCTGCAACCCCATGGACTGTAGACCACCAGGCTCCTCTGTCCATTGGACTTTCCTGGCAAGAATACTGACATGGGTTGCTGTTTCCTACTCCAAAATTTATTCAATAGATTGCCCTTATCTCAACACACGTGCTTTAAGGGGATTTCCAATGCCTTAGGATGAGTACTCTGGGAACTGAAGGCACTGGAAATACTATGGGAACTGGGGTGCGCACTACGGGAATGGAAAGCACCTTGGCAGTGTTTTCGTGTTTCCATCATGGTCACTTCTCAACTCAGCAGTCAGAGGAACCCCACTCAAAATGCCAACATCTCGCCCTCTTCCCCCCACTTACGGAAGTGGAGCTATTTCTCCTGCTCTGGAATCTTCCTTCAGATGTCCCCACAACTAGCTCTCTCATGCTCCACAGACCTTTGCTCCCTTTCCTTCAATAACTAACAAGGCATTTCTCCAGTCATGCCTGAGCAATGTCACTGCAACATTCTTACCCTGAAAACTAGCTGGTCTTTGTTTTTCTTTTATTTTACACTCATTGCCTTCCAATGCACTTTACTATTCAATTTATTTTTATTTTATTGTTGTACCCCTGCCCAATGCCCAATATAGGCCACAAGTGCTCAAAATATTTATGAAGAAAGCATAGGCACCAGTGGTTTCCAGTGACGAAGTATGGAACATTTTGAGCATCAAAGTGAATAATGGTAGTAAAGGATGATAACCCATTGAATAAAATAAGGAATCAGGAAAGATACAGATATAAATGAATGAATGAATGGGAAGGCAAAAACTCTTCTACACAGTAGCAAAAACCAATGTTGTAATAGTTGCTCAGTCATAGCCCGCCAGGCTCCTCTGTCGATGGAATTCTCCAGGCTAGAATACCTGAATGGGAAGCCATTCCCTTCTCCAGGGGGTTTTTCCCAACACAGGGATTGAACCCAGACCTGCACTGCAGGCAGATTCTTTACCACTTGAGCCACCAGGGAAGTCCATACAATAAGAAGCCAACTAATAAGTGTAGAAAGTCATCATTTGACAACTAGCTGTATTAATAATTGACTCAGTTAAGGATTAAGAATAGGATAATGCTATATGCTCTGGTGAAAGTGTGAAGAATAATAGACTACTTGCATGGCTTCAAAGTATCTTTCCACAAGGTACGTATTAGTTACAAAGGATTGACATGACTTTATACTTGAGAACCTTGGTAGACACCATTTAACCCAAGTTCTCAGTTAATCTTGCCAGTAAAGGGATTAATTTTCAGAACTTACTTCTTGATATGAAAAAGCGAAAGGAACTCAAGCATCACTTCTGTAATATTCCTGCCAATAATACTTATACTGACACTAATCATAAGAATGTATTAGACAAATAGCAGCCCAACTTGAGGGATATTCGCAAACTAGTTGATCTGACTCTTGAAAACCATCAACATAATGAACTAGCAACAGATTAGGAACTTCACTAGATTAAGAGAGACCAAAAAAGGTGCATGATAACAGAACGTAGTGAATGGACCTGAATTTTTATTGCCATGAAGGACATTATTTGGATAACAGGTGATATATGAATAAAGTCTATGAAGTAAATAATAGTATTGTATCTATGTTAATTTCCTGATTTTGATAATTTGCTTTGGTCACGTAACAAGTTGTGTTTAGGATATACACAATGAAGTATCTGGGGGCAAAGGAATATCTTATTCACAATGGTTAAAAACTGTGTGTGTGTGTTGGGTTGGCCAAAAGTTTGCCTCTAACATGGAAAAATTGGAAGAAACTTTTTGGCCAACCCAGTATTTACACACATGGAGAGAGGAACAGCAGAGCACAGGACACACACTAAAATGTTAACGTTCGTGAATCTGGGTGAGGGAAGGTTGGGAACTCTATCCAGAGGACCCTTGACCACGTGGGAGTCTACGGGCACCAACACTCTCTGCTAAGTCAAAAACCCGTGCATATCTTGTGGCTGTCCTTCAACTTCCGTGGTTCTCCGTATCTGTGGCTCCACACCTGTGGATCCAACCACACACAGCTTGTAGTTATTGACTATTGAAAAGTGAACCCATCCAGCTCAAAGCCATGTTCAGGAGTCACCTGTACTATTCTTGCAGCTTTTCCTTAAATGTGAAATTCTGTCAAAACAAACAAAAAGATACTAATGAAGAGGGGCTCAGGTTCAGAATCCCTACAATGAAATCACTAGGGTCGATGACAACTGCACAGAATGTGATGGTGGTTCTGAACTTGGTGGTGGCAAGGTTGTGGTCCAGACCCTGCCACATGGGGACTCACATTCTGCAGTACCGTCTGCCCACGAAGGTCAACAGAAGGTCACGGTGAAGGTCAGCTGCAAGGCGGCATGCCCATGGCAGGTCTGGAGCTGCATCCGGACACACTTGGCTTTTGTTCTCAACATCTTTTGACCCGATTCTAGGCTTGCAACGTGCCACTCTTCAAATAAAACACTCAGCTCCATTTTTAAAGACGCGGTTTTGACTGTTGTCATCTGCCATGCTGTGCCTGGTAATCATCACTCTCTCCTTTCCTCCTTATGGTCTACATTACAGATGAATGTAGGTTTTTGATCACCTTTCCCCAGAGCATCACTCAGGAATGCGCATAGGAAGGTAATGATAGTTTTACTATGCTAGACCCTGGGTCGATCCATAATTAAATCATATTTTAATGGAACAGACATAAAAAGGCGATAGATGAAAGCTATACTTAGCTGGCTCCAGCCTCCTACACTTTTCTACCTGAGATGATACAGAGTTTTAACGGTTATTATTCTTTTTCTCTTTTCCCTGAAATCCTCATACTGACCAACAGTGCTAACATTGCTGTGGATAAAAATCATGGTTTGAGGTTTATGATTTTTCTTGTCTTACTTGAGTCTGATGCGTGTGTCACTACACAGCTCTGACCAAATCTTTGAGATCAGTAGGAAACACCATCTCAGGATCTCCCAGAGAGACAGGCCCTTTAGAAAGCCAGCATGGCACATCAGTCAACCCCAACAGCGTGACTAGGTCTCCTGGGGGATTAACTCCAGTGGGCTTCCCTGGTGGCTCAGACGGTAAGAGTCTGCCTGCAGTGCAGGAGACCCGGGTTCAGTTCCAGGGTTGGGAAGATGCCCTGGAGAAGGGCATGGCAACCCACTCCAGTATTCTTGCCTGGAGAATTCCATGGACAGAGGAGCTAGGCAGGCTACAGTCCATAGTGTCGCTGAGTTGAACATGACTGAGCAACTAACCAACAACTGCTCTGTAAATAGGATTTACTTTTTAAAGATGTATTTATTTATGGCTGTGCTGGGTCTTGGGGCTTCCCTAGTGGCTCAGTGGTAAAGAATCTGCCTGCAATGCAGGAGACTTGGGTTCTAGCCCTGGTTTGGGAAGATCCTCCAGAGAAGGAAATGGCACCCCACTCCAGAACTCTTGCCTGGAGAATTCCATGGACAGAGGAGCCTGGCGGGCTCAGTCCACGGGGTTGCAAAGAGTCGAACACGACTGAAGCGACTGAGCATGCACGTGCTGGGTCTTCAGTACTGCACGTGGCCCTCTCTATTCAGAGCAAGTGGGAGCTATCTCTGTTGTGGCGCACAGGCTTCTCATTGCGGTGGCTTCTCTTGTTGCAGAGCACAGGCTCTGGTGTTTGAGCCTCAGTAGTTGAGGCTCTCGGGCTCTAGAGTGAATTCAGTAGTCGTGGTGCATGGGCTTAGCTCTTGGTGGCACGTGGAATCTTCCCAGACCAGGGACCAAAGCCATATCCCCTGCATTGGCAGGTGGATTCTTAACCACTGGACCACCAGGGGAGTCCTGTAAATATGATTTAACAAAATAGACTTCTAGAAAGGGAGGATAGGTGATTAAGGGCAGAACAGAGGAAAAAATAAGTTGAACAAAATCTCTTTATCACAGTAGACTCCTCTTTCAGTCTTTAAGTAGCTGTAAAAGTGTAATGTGGTTCTGAATTCCTTGGGTAGCTTGTTTAAAATTATATTCCTGGACACCACCCATGATTCTGATTCAGTATTTCTGAGACAGGAATACCAGTGCAAGTGAAGAATACCACCAAGTATACCACCACGCACATTAGCTAGGCACTACTGTTTGAGAAAAGTGTGGTTCTTGAAAACCTGAGTGATTCCTGAGAAAGCATCTGAAGCCGTGCCTTACACAGTGGGGGCGGAGTGGTCTGTTAGATACAGATCAAGTAGGCTTCTGAAATGGAACTTAGATTCTGGTCAAGTTGAAGTGCTCACTATGAAGGCTTTGGAGAAGGAAATGGCAACCCACTCCAGTATTCTTGCCTGGAGAATCCCATGGACAGAGGAGCCTGGCAGGCTATAGTCCATGGGGTCACAAGAGTCAGACACAACTTAGTGACTAAACCACCACCAACCACCACTACTGTTGAAAAGTGCAAATACACAGGGTCAGTTCCTACATCGCCTTCCTCTAAATAGTACATGTATTAATACAGAAGGCTGCCTGGCTCGGGTGTTGATGAGCAGTCACTGGAAAAAATGTTACAGCTCTTCACACTATTCTACACCGTTAGCTGGGGCAGAAGAGGAGCAGTTAGAACAGTGGATTACAACAAGCAACCGGCACTGTTTACAGAGGATGGAAGCATATGGCTTTACTATTAAAAGGCTTAAAGATCAGTGTCACCCACTTGGTATTATCTGAAATAGGATCATGGGTGGGGAGCTGGCCTGTGGGATTTGGGGTTGGGGGGGGCAGTTACACACAGTGGAATGAGGATTTGACTTTGCTGAAATGTGAGCAACACCCCACTGAGAGATTCAACTGTCTGCATATGTTCAGCGGCTTTAGTTTACACACACGTTCATTGGGTGTTTACCAATTAATATACTAAAGGAATCACAAATCATGTGTAAATCACCAGCTCCTAGACACAATTTAAACCTCATCTTTCATGCAGTGTCGGCGTTTAGCTTTGTTTACTAGGAGAAGCGGAATAATGATGGCTTAGGGAGAGTGCTTTCCAGTGAACCAGAGGGGAGAAGAGTGGATCTAGGTGGTATGCTGCTAGGACAGGTCTTATTATCTGCTAAGTTGTTTACTCATTGCCTTTCTGGAGGGGGAAAACAGCCTTCTCTGGAGGAACCCGAATCCCGTGTCAGAGAAGCACTTCATTTGGGTGGAGGCAGGGACACAGGAGTAATCAGGTCAATGCCATCACGGAGACAGAAGGGTGTGGCACAGGGTGGAGGGACAGGGCCGAAGTCACACCTCCTTGTGGCAGAGCTGGGATTGGAATCCTCTGTTAGTGGTGGGGGTCCTGTGGTGTTGGATAGGGGTACCAGCAGTAGAAGAGACATGATCTCTGGGACATGGTCTCCAAAACCTGAACCGTGAAGGTGTAATGTTGGAATTGCTAAGATGGTATTCAGACTCTGGAGAAAGGAAAACGGCACTTGGAGGAGTGTAGTGTGGCCACAACAGATGCTTGTGTTGGTCTCCTATCATTGCTGTTCCATAGGCTTACTGGATCTTACCTCCCCTGGTGGCTCAGATGGTAAAGAATTTGCTTGCAATGCGAGAGACCCGGGTTCTATCCCTGGGTCAGAAAGATTCCCTGGAGAAGAGAACAGGTACCCACTCCAGCATTCTCGCCTAGAGAATTCCATGGATAGAGGAGCCTGGTGGACTCCAGTCCCTGGGGTCGCAGAGAGGGACACGACTGAGCCACTAACCCTTCATAGACTTACTGGATCAAAACAACACACATTTATGTTACAGTTATGTAGACAGAAGTCCCAGGGAGCTAAAATGAAGGTGTCAGCGGGACAGTATTCCTGTTCAAGGTTCTGAAGAAGAATCTGTTTCCTGGCCTCTCCCAGCTTCTAGAGGTCGCTGGCAATCATTGGGTGGAAACCCCTTCTTCCATGGTGAGACCTGTAACATCCTCAAATCTCATTATCTGATAGACATTCCTGTCTCCTCTTAGAAGGATCCTTCTGTGGGCTGACCTGCATAATCCAGATGGTCTCTTTCTCAATGTCCTTAACCTTTCATCCCATCTGCCAGGTCTTCACCATGTAAGGTGCCAGGATGAGGGTATGGATGTCTTTGGGGTACCATTCTTCTGTCTACCACTGGGCTTTTCATGGCTTGTCCACTTTAAATTTAGGACCTCAAGACCCCTCTGCTGCTGCCTTTTGACCCACTGCCATCTCCCGGGCACTGCACAATCTTTGAGGGGGTCGGCTGACCTTTGGGTTATCTTCGTGCTTCAGCTGAAATTCACGTGCAGAGTGAAGCTCCCTATCGGCCTCTAACTTTATGGGGTCCTGGGAAGTTGTTAGGTTTGTCTTAAAGACTGTAACCAAGGGAGGGAGGCGGTTGATCATGCCGGTTTTCAAAGGGCTTGCTTTAGTAAGCACGAGGGCAGCCCCAGTGTGGGTTGGCGTCTTCTCCGGGCATATTTATTAAGCTATAACCAAGTGAAATGGAAAGGGTGATATATATTAAATATCTTAATAGGATAGGTTATTTCTACTTCCAGCATGAGCAATAAAAGAGATGGCACATACAAATAAAATTAATTACAGTATGTGCTGTTCCTTTACAATGCACAATCAAACTCACAAACCGGTAACTTTTTTCTTACTGAATTAAGGTGCCCCTTCCATTCAGACCTATTAACCACATTCACAGACCATTGTTATCTTGTCAATGGCGTCTTTAATTAAAAGACTCCTCTGGACCACTCTAATCACTTCACATTGTGAGCTCCTGTGGGCTTCGAATGTACTTTGATTAAAATGATGGCAATTTTCATGCATGCAGTTTGTGTGGACCAAGGGGATGTGAGGTGGAGGGGATGGGTAAGGAGCATGGTATGGGGAAGTTCTCTTTTCCAAAAAGAGCAATCATTAGATGACAATGTGAGAACCCCCCTTTTCTTTCCCACTTTCTTTCACTATTTTTCTCTTCTCCACCTCATTCTTGGGGTTAATGGCATTATATTCTAACCTAAATGACTCTGTGAAGAAATCATTGTGATTTCACTGCAGAAAAGACTTCAGCTCAAGGTGCATTAACCCTTCTGAGCCATTAAGATACCATTTGATAAATTGCCCCTTTTATGGCACCACATGGCCCTGGTAGCCTGGAGGAATTGATGTGCTTCCCAAGTGGTAGCAATTTACTCCCCTCTCCGGAGCACAGGTGGCAACTGTTTGTTATTTTGGAGCACCTCCCATCCTCAGTGGGTTCCTATGACTGTTACAGAGTTCATTTACGCCACATCTCCTCAAAGGGATAGTTAGATACCATCAGTGTGATTATTCTAATAGAAATGTTGAAAACTCAAAGCAGCAAACCAAATTCAAATCCATGACTGACCAGTAAACAAATAGTGTCGTTCATTTATATCCATCACTCTGCAGCAAGGAAAGCCTGGCAGAGTGGAAAGGGACAAAGCCTACTCAAGTTGGCATAACCATGTGCCCCAGCTTGACTGGACACTGGCCTCCTCATCTAAACGCCAGTCCACCCAGAACCCCTTGTTTGGACCCACAGAGTATACCTTTAAAGTATCAATCAAGAGGCCAGAGTGTTATCAGAAACAGAGGCAGATGAGAGAATTGATGCAGGGTGTCTTTCATCACAAGGCTTTCTAATTTTTATTTAAAATTTATTTTTTAGATTCTCTTCCATTAGTTTATACCAGAAGATTGAATATAGTTCCCTGTGCTATACAGTAAGCCCTTGTTGTTTATCCATCCTCTATATCATAATTTGCACTTACCACTCCCAAACTCCCAATCCTTCCCCTCTCTACACCCCTCTGCCTTGGCAACCACAAGTCTGTTTTCTACGAGTCTGTTTGTTTTGCAGATCGGTGCATTTGTGCCATATTTTTGATGCTACATATAAGTGATACCATATGGTATTTGTCTTTCTGTCTGACTCCCCGTAGTATAATTGCTCGTTGCATCCATGTTGCTGCCAATGGCATTATTTTGTTACCTTATATGACTGAGTAATATTCCACTGTTTGTGTGTACCACATTTTGTTTATCCATACCTCTGTTGTTGAACATTTAGGATGCTTCCACGTCCTGGCCATTGAAAGCAGTGCTGCTATGAACACAGGGGTGAATGTATCATTTTGAATTAGTTTCACCTGGGCATATGCCTAGGAGTATGACTGTGGATCATATGGCAACTTTAGTCTTCTTTAAGACAAGGCTCTTGATTTTAGAGTGAACACTTACTATGTTTGATGTCACTTGAACTGAACTTTCTTTTGAGTCTTGGAATGCATTAGCAGTTAAAAGGGAAGGACTTCACTTTCGCCTTTTACTTTCATGCATTGGAGAAGGAACTGGCAACCCACTCCAGTATTATTGCCTGCAGAATCCCAGGGACGGGGGAGCCTGGTGGGCTGCCGTCTATGGGGTCACACAGAGTCAGATATGACTGAAGCGACTTAGCAGCAATATCACTGAGACAGAGCTCAAGCAAATTCCATGTGCTTTTCCATCTTTTTAATTAAAAAAAATGGATAGACAAAATGTAGCATGTAATTTGCACAGGACTTGTCATATTTAAAGTCACTCTACTGTCCTCATCCAAATCCTGGAATTCAGTTAATAATACACAAAATTTACAGATTGAGGTTTAGCGGAAGAAGATGACTAGCTCAAAGCTGCCCAGGCTGGATGTGGCAAAGGGGACTGGAACTCAGGGCTTCTGGATCCTTTGTGGTCCTCACTCAGCTATGTCATCTCATTTTTAATAATTCTTCAATTTTCATGCAATGTTAATGCCTAAGTCTGTGCTACTTTCCTGACATGTTACATATGGCATTCATTTACTTCAGGGTTGGCAGATTCTTACCTAGCTAGGAAGGAAAGAAAATAAAGGCAGGCAGAAGATTCCGCTGTGCATGAGGCACGCAGACCCAGTCTGCATCCAGTATCACAATACTTTGCTGGGAGCAGCATTGTTGTTCCATGCGCCAACCACACGAGTGATGTGTAGGCATGCATGCTAAGTCACTTCAGTCATGTTTGACTCTGCGACCCCACAGACTGCAGCTTGTCAGACTCCTCTGACCATGGCATTCTCCAGGCAAGAACACTGGAGTGGGTTGCCATTCCCTTCTCCACGGGATCTTCCCGACCCGGGGATCGAATCCACCTCTCCTGTGTTTTCTGCATTGCAAGCAGATTCTTGACTGCTGAGCCACCAGGGAAGCCCAAACAAGTGGTATGGGATTTCAATTCATTAGTTACCTTTTTTTGTGTGTGTGAATATACATATAATTTTTGTGTTTTATTTATTTATTCTGTAATCAATTTTCTTTCTACCTCTTTTCTTATAAGGGAAAGAGCTGTATTTGTTCCAGGAAAAAATCCAGAGTCGCTCCCAGAGCAACTGTTATCACAAACTCTCAGGTGACTTCAGCTGGCAAACCTCTCTCTTCTAATTAATCGTCAGTTCCCAAGCCAGAATTCTGTGAATTATCTTCAAGTCCTTCACCTCTCTCACTCCATTAACCCCCCCACACACACATGCACACACGCCAGATCTTGCTGAGTTCTCTTCCCCAAGTCTCTCTCTCTCTCTCTCTCTCTCAAAACTCCCCATTGGGAGCAATGTGGGGATTAGAGAAAGGATTTCAAACGTTCACAACTAGAGACAAGGACACTCAAAAGTAGAGTGACTATCATTTATTGTCCAAATTGAGAGATTCTGAGTGTGAAAAGGAGGACTATTAATATCTGCACTAGGCAAAATGAGGCATCTTTTTACTGTACTCAGAAGGATACTGGAATAATAAAGACTTGAATGTGGGAAGTGGCAATGGAGATGAAGCAGGAGATAGTATGTACCAAGTGTAAGTAAGCCTCATCCATCCCTACCCACCAGGTACATTTCAGCTTCCCTTAGTCAACAAACAATATTGTACATGGTCAAATCTTTATTTTCTCAGCCTCATTCCTTATCACTCTACTTTTCTTATTTTGTTCTGATTTTCTTAGCTCCAAAATAAGTGATGCTGTTTATACCCCTGTGCCGTTGCACATTCTATTTCCTGGAATGCCTTTTACTTGGTTTTTAAGTCAGTTGTCACTTCCTCTCTGGATCCTACCCTGAGCCTTTACACAAGGTTCACTCCTGGTTAAATTTGTGTGTCTCTGTCACCACATGTAGCAAAATAACATTCATTTGAGTTACTGGGTTTCATCTATTGTGGTATTCAGTGGTTCTGGTTTTCCTAGCAGTCATTCTGACAGTTGTGCTTAATGGAACTGTCCATGGTAGCAGGGTAACTTGAAGATATTTAAGTTTAATTCTATAGCTTTTCAGGAAATTGAATTATTAAAATTGTTTTGAGGGCTGATTTTTGTTCATTTAAAAACTATAATCTTAGATTGGATTCAAAATTCCACACTCCCCCCCCCCCCGCCCAGTACTCATGCACACACCTGTGTACACACTCATGGATATTTGCAGAAACAGAAGGTTCTAGTGTTCAGGGGCTTCCCTGGTGGCTCAGATGGTAAAGAATCCACCTGCAGTGTGGGAGATCTGGGTTTGATCCCTGGATTGGGAAGATCCCCTGGAGACGAGCATTTCAACCCACTCCAGTATTTTGCCTGGAGAATCCCCATGGACAGAGGAGCCTGGCGGGCTACAGTCCCTGGGGTTGCAGAGAGTCAGACACGACTGAGTGACTGACACCTTCTCCCTGCAGTAATGTCCTAACCAGTCACCTGGTGTTAGGGTAGAGCCAAAGACAGGTGCTCTTACCTTGCACTCAAGAGGTAAGGTTTTGACTGGGACCACTACCCTAATTGCAGGAGTCTGATGATAGGGGTTTCTTAGCTTCTGTGAAATCAGATGCCCCAGGAAAAGTGTAGGCAGTTTCATATTTTACTTGGATGAGTGGTTTTAAAATGGCCTCAAATGTCTGCTTGGACATAAAGAGTAGTTTACTAGAAACAGATTCATTTCATTAGCACCATTTTTACAAGTTAAATGGCCATACATATCTGTGTTTTCTTTTTAGTCTTCTAGAAATGACGTCCTCCCAAACAGCCTAAGGACATTTCTGAGTGCTTGTATCCTCTATTAGGCTTGCAATGTGATCAAGTCGTTGTTTATAATTTTGTTTTTGTGTGTGTTGTTCTGGCAACTCTGGAAGAAAAGCTACATGAAGCCATTCTGCAGAAGCAGCTAGACTGCAGTGCTGAATTGTGAGTTATTACTAGAAAAGGAATTGTCTGCTTTATTCCATCCAGACCCACTTTCTTCCCCGTCTTACATTTGGTCTTATTTCATGTTTTGCTATCAAAGCTATTGCACCATTATCAAGGCATCCCCCACCCAAAGTTAATATTTCCTAATACCACCATTATCTGCCTTCCTAATCCTCACCCCAAGAGGTACCAGTGGGAAGACCATACCATCTGAGAGAAAATATTCCATCTGGGTTGAGCCCTGATTCCAAATATGTATCCTTCTGTAAATTCTTCAGGAAGATCATTTACATTTCCAACTCTAGTCTAAGCATTTGATCAGGAATATCCACATGGCAGTGTAATTGGAGAAACGAAATGAATGTTTGCCTTTGATTTTATTTTATTGCTTCTCAGAAGAAAGCTCCATATAGTAATGCTCTGGTCCATTTCTCTACTTGCCAACCATGGGGCAGGGAAGAAAGTGAAAGTCGCTCAGTCGTGTCCAACTCTTTGCGATCCCACAGACTATACAGTCCATGGAAATCTCCAGGCCAGAATACTGGAGTGGGTAGCCTTTCCCTTCTCTGGGGGATCTTCCCAACCTAGGGACTGAACCCAGGTCTCCCACACTGCAGGTGGATTCTTTACCAGCTGAGCCACAGGGAAGCCCATGGGATGGGGAGGGGTGCAAAATGCGAGCTGGGACAGGGTAGTGAGATGACTGTGCTACACCATTTTATTTGTGTATGTGGGGAAAGCTCTGAAATAGCTGATTTTCTAAAATACTTTTATTTAAAAATCTTTTATGTTTTAAAAAAAGAATTGACTGGAGTATAGTTTATTTACAATGTTGTGTTAGTTTCAGGTGTACAGCAAAGTGAATCATTTACACATAAACTATATCCATTCTTGAGATTCTCTTCCCCTATAGGTCATTACAATGTACTGAGTAGAGCTCCCTGCTTGTTCTATGGTAAGTCCTTATTAGTTATCTATTTTATATACAGTAATGTATAGGTCAATCCCAATCTACCACTTTAGCCTCCCCTCCTTGCCCCCAGTAACCATAAGTTTGTTTTCTACATCTTTTACTCTATTTCTGTTTTATGAATAAATTCATTTGTACCTTTTTGTTGATGCCACAGGTAAGTGTGTTTATATATTTGTCTGACTTCACTAACTACAATCATCTTGGGTCCATCCATGTTGCGGTAAATGGCATTATTTCATTTTTTTTAATAGCTGAGTATATATTCCATTTCATTGTATATATGTACCAAGTATTCTTTATCAACTCCTCTGCTGATGGACCTCTAGGCTGCTTCCATTTCTTGGCTATTGTAAGTTGTGCTGCAGTAAACATTAAGGGGCATGTATCTTTTCGAATTATGGTTTTCTCTGGATATATGCCTAGGAATGAGATTGCTGGGCCATAGGGTAGTTCTATTAAACACCCTTATTTAATAAAAGTTATCAAAACTTTCTTTGAGAAGATGAAAAATCCACCCCCCCAAAAATAAAAAGCTCCTGAAAATATGTTAGAAAGAAAAGATCCCAATTCTTTTGAATTAAAGTTTGGGAAAAGAGACAAGCTTGTTAAAAGTGATCATTGCTGGTTTCCTGCACTCCAAAGCAGTCTACTTGATCAAGGTGGCTGTGTTCAGCATTGACTTAGCTGCTTAAATACCCTTGTGTTAGGAGAATCCCAAGGGCCTCTCACCTGCAAATACTTCTGGCAGATCCAAGTTCATGCCATTGCCTTTCTGTGAGGCTACTCTAGCTCCTGTGACATCAGGAGGCATTCTCTATTTTGTGAGTGAAGCAGTGCATAAAACTTAATCCTTCTGTCTGTGCCTAGGCCTGGGGTAGAATTGGAAGGAAGCTGCTTAAGGCAATATTTTGGCATCAAAGTGACTTTAAAGTAGGCGGGGGGAGACAAGATTTGATACCTGCTCCCCAGTGTTCCTAGCAGCACTATGTACAGCAGCCAAGACACAGAAGCAACTTAAGTGTCCACCAACAGACAGATGGATAGAGAGTATGTGGCACATATAAATAATGGAATATTACTCAGCCACAAAGAGGAATGAATCTTACCATCTGTATCATGGATGGACCTAGAGATGATATGTGCTCACCTTCTCCTGTGAGAAGACCAAAATCACAACTAGCTGCTGAACAACCGTTGAAAGGAGAATGTTGGATCCCACCAAAAAAAAGATATCCCAAGTCCAAGGGGAAAGGAGAAGCCCCAACAAGATGGTAGGATAGGTGCAATCATGTTTAAAATCAAATCTCATGCCCACCAGAAATGCCTGAAGGGTGCAAACAAAACCTTGTGAGCACCAGGACCCAGGAAAGGAGCAGTGACCCCAAAAGAGACTGAGCCAGACCTGCCTGCAAGTGTTTCAGAGTCCGCCGTGGGGGCAGGGGTCAGCAGTGGCCTGCGGCGGGGACGGGGGCTCTGGCTGCAGCAGTCCTGGGAGGTGCAGCGTGTGGTAGAAGTCCTCTTGGAGGACGTCACCATTAGCTCCACTATAGCCACCGAGCAGACAACCCACAAAACTGGAGGAGGATTAGACCAAAGAAGTTCTCACACTGTTGCAAAAGTTCTAGGGCCCACAGCAGATTTCCCCACCTGAGGGTCCAGCAAAGGGACTGAGAACCCCCAGGGAATTTGACTCTGAAGGCCAGTGGGACTTGATTACAGAACTTCCACAGGAAAGTCTAGAAAAACAGACTCCTGGAGGGCCCAAACAAAACCTTGTGCGCACCAGGACCCAGGGGAAAGGAACAGTGACCCCATAAGAGACTGAGCAAGGCAAGTAAGTCAGATAAAAACAGATATTATATTGCTTATATGTGCAACCTAAAATAATGCAAATGATCTGTGAAACAGACTCACAGACATAAAAACAAATTTATGGTTACCAAAAGGGAAAGTCAGGGGGAGAGAGAAATTAGGAACTTGGGATTAATAGATAAATGACAAGGATTTATTATATAGCACATGGAATTATATTCAATACCTTGTAACCTATAATAGAAGAGAATCTAAAAAAAAAAAAAAAAACTGACTTACTTGGCCGTACACCTGAACAGTACGGAGGTTCCTTAGAAAACAGTGGAACTACCATGTGACCCAGCAATCCCACTACTGGACATATGCCTTGTGGTGGTGGTGTAATCACTAAGTCATGTCCATTCTTGTGACCCCATTGACTATAGCCTTCCAGACTCCTCTGTCCAGGGGATTCTCCAGGCAAGAATACTGGAGTGGGCTGTCATTTCCTTCTCCAGCACATACCCAGAGAAAACCATAATTCACAAAGACATGCACCTCAGTGTTTATTTCAGCACGATTTACCATGGCTAGGACTTGGAAGCAACCTAGATATCCACTGAAAGAGAAATGGATAAAGAAGATGAGGTACATATATATATAACAGCATATTACTCAGCTATGAAAAGCAACCCAACTGGGTCATCTGTAGAGATGTTGGACGGACCTAGAGACTGCTATACAGAGTGAAGCAAGTCAGACACAGAAAGACAAGCATCATATATTTACACATGTATGTGGAATTTAGAAAGAATGGTGAACTATTTGCAGGGCAGGAATAGAGACATAGAGAAGGGATGTGTGGACCCTGGTAGGAGGGGAAGAGGTGTGAAATGAACTGGGAAATCAGGCCTGACAGATCTACACGACTCTGTATAAGATAGCTGGGGGGAAGCCACTGTATAGGTCAGGGAGCTCAGCTTGGTGCCCTCGGATGACCTGGAGGGGTGGGACGGGGGATGGAGGGAGGTCCCAGAAGTTGTATACATATGAATGATTCATTTCGTCATACGGCAGAAAGTAACACTGTAAAGCCACTATACCTGAATAATAATAATAATAAAGCCTGGATCTATTTACTCTTAACCACCCTCCTTCCTACCTTCTACTGTATAGAAATACTGGAAAATGTATATCTTGGAGCTAGAAATCACTGGGTTTTATAATCTTTACACTGTTCTCTGTCTGGCTAAGTTCTACTGATCTTTTATCCACCTTCCCTTCTACCCTCTCTGTAAATCCATCCGTAGAATAGACTTAAGGTCTCCTCCATTTTCCCACTGCTCTCTGTGAAATTCTCTATTGCATCATAATTCCACATTGAATTATCACGTTACCATTGTCTTCCCCAAATCTGGACCCCTCTCTGTATGTTTCATGGTATTTCCATCGTTAGGCATAAGCCCCGTGTCTCATAAAACACGTCTTACCAGACTCAAGAATAATATGCTTTAAAGTGGGACACAGTCTAAAAATACATTATTACTCAAAAACTTTTGGTGCCCAGTCCCACTGCCACCTGAGGCAAATGTACTATGTTTTCTTTGGTCTTAATTTTCAAATCTAAAAAATTAGAAGAATAATTATTGTTTACCATACAGGATGGATGAGAAGATTAAAGGACATATACCTATCTAAAGTATTAATAGGTAAAATACTTTATCAAATACAATGTATTAATTAGGATTTCTTATTTTATCATCTTTAAGATTGTAGTATCACTGTATATATCGTACAATCCTATAAATATTCCTAATAGGTGAAGTACCCACTCTATACCCAGAGTCAAAGAGTTTCATTAACTTACCCGTGGTCTCATGAATAAAAGCAGTGAGTCTGAACCCAGGACTCAGATGCCTGAGCTCACACTCTTAGCCACCGAGCTCAAAAGTCTCTGAACATCATGTCCACTAAGTTTCAGCACTGATGTGACACCTGTTTCTAGCCTTTCTTCCCTCAGCTATAATGTAACAACAGCAATTTACCACCGTAGATGTCTAAGGAATGTTCAACTTGATCCTGTCTGCTTCTCTTACAGAGCAATTCCAGGGGCTAAGCCTTGTAATGCAGGGTCAGAAAGCTATTAAAGTCTCTGATGTCAAGGAGAGGTGGCATCCTTTAGTCCATGAGCCATGGAATTGGAGTCAGATATCCTGAAGTCAAATCCCAGCTCAGCTGGTAAGTAATACATCCTTGCGAAGCAGCTTCCTTTCTTGGAAACTTCATTTTTTAGATCTTTTTTCTCATCCCAAAATCTGTACAAAACCCTCTCTTTTTTGTTACTGGGGAGAGTAAATGACTTAAACACATGTACGAGCACCTTGCAAAGTTATACTGAGACAGAGGTGAGTAATTACTTTTCTGAGGATGCAAGGTCTCCTTCTAGCAAACTATTTAATGTGTACCTATATGCGCACAAAGTCAGCAGAGTTTATTTCCGCAGCATTATGACCAACCAAAGGTCCAAACTGATAGAACAGGTTAGAAAACCTTCATTAGGATGGTGGTTCAAGTCTGAGAGTATAGACAAAGCAGGGACATTGAGGAGGGAAAGTGACATCATTCTACCTAACAAAGTATTGGGTTGGTCAGAAAAATTGTTTGGATTTTCTGTAACATCTGAGTGAAATTTTTGGCTAATTCAATACAATCTCCTCTTGGAAATTTCCCAGGTATGCAAGTAGGATGTTCTAAGAGAAACAGGGCACATTCAATTCAGACAAAGAACAACCTCACTTCAGACAAAGAACAACCTCACTTCAGACAAAGAACCACCTTACTTGAAACTTACACTTAACATTTTGGTATCTATCTGAGACTATTTGAATATAGGGGTTTGTTCTGAGTCTGTGGTTCACTCCACACAGCTATATCCCTGGCCTTCTGCTAAAGAATTTGCATCTGTGCTATCCGTTACAGTTCCACTAATTCATCACCCTGCTACACCAGGGATATAACTCAGGAAAGAGTAACAGAAATGTATCATCAATAGGAGAAGGGAACAGCCTTTAAACACAGAATCAAGATGGTGTTGGGGAGATCTCACTGTAATTCGCTGTGCATGGAGTGATGGGCAGTCAGAAAAATCCAGCGCTCACACCTCTGAACTAAAAGTCAGAGCAGTGGTGTTCCAGCTTTACAAACTTTGCGGAAATGGGTCTTAATCTGAGCTCAAGTTCAGAATGACAGATGGCATAAGATGAAAATGGGTTTTCAAGTCATCTTACAAAGAAAAGACACGAAATAGGTACATCAGCGGTCTCCTGATTAATCACAGGATTAAAAGCAGAACTCAGATCTGAGCAGCCCCCTAGCAAGGATGGAAAAAATTTACCTGAGCTTTAAAAAAAGACTAAAAGGCATTTACTATTTTTAGTGGTTTTTTTTTTTTTTTCCAGTATGTAGTTTGGAGCTCCTTAAAAAGGAGCGAGAACAGCCAAGGAAGGTAAGTGGGCTGCAGTTTAGTGACCAGTCATTTCCTTGAGAGGCAGGAACAGCTGAGAAGGTTTTGGCAAATGGAAATGTGTGCTTCCTATAATTTTACCCCATCCTGTTACATGCTCACCTCATAGATGGGAAGTTCCGGACGTTGTTCCTATTTCTGTCCAACTTCCTGAAAGGCAGCAATGAACTTACACCTTAGCTACAGGTGGATAAACCAAACTGATAAACCTGAAACTTGCAAAGCTTAGCAGGGTGTGATCCCAGGAGGCCAAATTTGTCTTTCAAAGCCTTTGGGCTCTGGCAAATTTTTATGTATTTTTTCCACTTCAGGATGTCCCAAGAGCTAGTTCTCCCATTTTGGAGCCTTTTTATTTAATTCCTTGCATGTTTGATGTCTTTGAACACAATCTAGCTCTGCCCTCCTAAGAAGAAGGGTCTAAGAGGTGAGGATTGAGGTGAGTTGTGCATTAGGTGCCTTTGAATTTGTGAAAGACTCCTGGGCTGGTTCTCATATAATGTGGTAGAAAAAAGTAGGGATGGGTTTGCAAAGAAAGAGCTGAACACAGGCTCTGTGGACTCATTACCACAAAGGGAACAGGATGCAGAGTGGAGGAGGGTTTGCAAGAGGCCAGGATTTTCAGGCAAGGTTGCCTGGATTCTGCCTCAAACCTGATTTTTGAAGGATGATGCAGTTAGTAGCTTATGTGTGATTGACCATGACCTCAATTTTGAACAGGTAGAGTTGCTTCAATAAATACATCCGGAAACAAGGTGACTATTCCAGAGAATAGTTCTTAGGTCTGCTTAGTTGAGATTTTTGAATAGAACTTCTGCCTCTTGGTTTCCCTTTTGCCGAGTGCAGATACTTCAACACTGGAATGTTTTCAGGTGCCCAACGAAAGGACATCAGTCTACAGAACTGAGCAGGTAATACAAGAGCCCAACATAGCATGGCTTACCAGCAATTCCTCCCCAAGAGCCAACTAGCAGAGCCTTTTCTTCCATTTTTCTCAAATCCCATAGAGCAGAAAGCGAAAACCACTGGATACTAACAAATCCCATTATGGAGATAGCTATCAAAGTCTGTTCAAACCATCTGTTTCTCTGTTTTTCCTTCATGTGTGTGTGTATTTTTTTTTCTAACAACAAAATCTAAACTAACCAAGATGTTATGACTGAAAATGCCAGAGGTATATAGATCTAGCTGATAAGAGAAATTGCTTTCTAAAGAGGAGTTTGGTTTATCTTATGTGGAGGAAGGCAACATTTCTACAAATACCATAGTTGCACTAGGAAAATAAGCAGCTACTTTCATTAAAAAAGTATGAGGCAAGATTTGTATTTGTTCATGTAATTGAATTTAATGCTGCTGAAATTTGTCAGATCTGAAAGCTGCTAAAGTGTAGACTATTTTTTTCTTTGAGAAAAATTGCTTAAGAAATTGTCTCTCGGCTATAGGGCAGGTGTTCTACTGATGCTAAAAGGTCACAGGCAGTTATTCTCTGCATTTTTCATAATGTGTAAAACCAAAGAGTACCCCCAGGAGGATATGTTTTTCTTTTGAGAGGAGGGTTCTGTGAGACAATGACTCTTTGTGGAGAGACCCTACTGATAGTGGTGCTATTGGCAAAGAACCTGCCTGCCAGTGCAGGAGACCTTAGAGACACAGGTTAGATCCCTGGGTTGGGAAGATCCCCTGGGAGGAGGGAATAGCAACCCACTGCAGTATTCTTGCCTGGAGAATCCCATGGACAGAGGAGCCTGATGGACTACAGTTCATGGGGGCACGAAAGAGTTGGACACGACTAAACTGACTTAGCACAGCACAGCTACTGATACACTGATTTTGGGGTCTGCTATCTAGATGTTGGTGACTTGGGTTAGCAGTCTACAAACGGAAAGCCAACAGGTTTGCAATTGCTTTTTTCCTCTTTACAGTCCAAGTAGCTTACACTCTCACCCAATACCTCTATGTCACATTATCTTAATAACTTCAGATTCCATTTTCATACTTAAGATCTTATTAATGTGCCATTCTTCTCTGTCTCTTACCTGGGTTCACCTTGGTTGATAGACATGTAAATTTCCCAGGAGTTCTCCTCTGGGATGGCACCGTGTGGTATCAGTAAACTCACCCCTGAAACAGAAAAAGCCAAAATGTTATTTGTAGATTCTCCAGTTATCTATCCAGAAGCACCTCAGCTGAATAACTTACAGATGCTCTCAAAGATGGACCACCTCACAGCAATTTAGAGGAGTTTCACAAAGTACAAAATAATAACAAGATATTGTTTCCTTCAGTGACATATAAAAGGGTATATTATTCAAGTGTATACTCAGATTTTTACTTAAAGTCTTCCTAATATACATCGGTACAGCTATTACAAACAATAGTATGGAGGTGCCTCAGAAAACTAAAAAGAGAGTTATCATAAAATCTAGCAATCTCACTCCTGGGCACATGTCCAGAGAAAATTATAATTCAAAAAGATACCTGCATTCCTATGTTCTCAGCAGCACTATTTACAACAGCCAAGACATGGAAACAAGTGCCCATCAATAGATGAACGGATAAAGAAGATGTGTGTGTGTGTGTATGTGTACACACACTGGAATATTACTCAGCCATAAAAAATGAAATAGTGGCATTTGCAGCAATATGTATAGACCTAGAGATTACCAAGAAAAGTGAGAGAAAGAGAAACATGTTATCACTTATATGTGGAAGCTGCTGCTGCTAAGTCACTTCAGTCGTGTCCGACTCTGTGTGACCCCATAGACGGCAGCCCACCGGGCTTCCCCCGTCCCTGGGATTCTCCAGGCAAGAACACTGGAGTGGGTTGCCATTTCCTTCTCCAAAGCATGAAAGTGAAAAGTGAAAGTGAACTCGCTCAGTCATGTCCGATTCTTAGCGAGCCCACAGACTGCAGCCCACCAGGCTCCTCCATCATGGGATTTTCCAGGCAAGAGTACTGGAGTGGGGTGCTACTGCCTTCTCCAATGTGGAAGCTAATACATGGCAGAAAACAAACAGACTTACAGACACAGAGAACAGACTTGTGGTTGCTAAGGGGGAATGGGGCAGGGAAAGATGATTTGGGATTAACAAATGCAAGCTATTATATATGGAATGGATAAATAACAAGGTCGTACTATATAGAACAGGGAACTACATTCAATATGCTGGGCTAAGCCACAACGAAAAAGAATGTGTGTGTGTATATACATATATCTACACACACGATGCAATCACTTTGCTGTTCAGCAGAACACGAACACTGTAAGTCAACTATATGTCAATAAATAGAAATTTCAAAAATTAAAGCCTTCCTGGCATTGGAAAAAGTCTCTTATAAGATTAGGTATCCTGACACCCTTCACTATCATACGTATCTGAGACTAAGAATTTCAGTGTTTCAGTTCAGTTCACTCAGTCGTGTCTGACTCTTTGTGACCCCATGAATCGCATCACGCCAGGCCTCCCTGTCCATCACCAACTCCCGGAGTTCACCCAAACTCATGTGCATCAAGTGGGTGATGCCATCCAGCCATCTCATCCTGTCGTTCCCTTCTCCTCCTGCACCTAATCCCTCCCAGAATCAGGGTCTTTTCCAATGAGTCAGCTCTTCATATCAGGTGGCCAAAGTATTGGAGTTTCAGCCTCAGTCCTTCCTATGAACACCCAACACTGGTCTCCTTTAGGATGGGCTGGTCGGATCTCCTTGCAGTCCAAGGGACTCTCGAGTCTTCTCCAACATCACAGTTCAACAGCATCGATTCTTCGTGTATCAGTTAGTCAGCTCTAAAATTTAAAAGGTATTTCTCTGCTTTGTTTCTATCCACTCATTTCCTGAAAAGGTATTTAGGATGATAAGTGAGACATTTAATACTTTTGCTAGAGCCTGGTGTGTAGCTGTCTTCTAAAGGGTGCATCTTAAAGTCGGTTTAGGGAGGTGACTGATGGAGGAGTGTGTTTTGTCAAGAGAACTGAAGGAGGGAAAACTTGTGGATAAGCTTAGGAACTGAAGATGCTGTGTAGCTACCATTTGGCTCCGTATTTCCAAACAGATGCTAGGAAAGATTAAGGCTAAAGGTAACTTAGCCATATTCATTGAAAGAAAACTCAGGAGACTTACTTCAGTAACATCATGTAACGAAGGTTGGGTGGGCACAGGAAGGCACCTCATACCACACTGGGAAATTCCTCTCTTTTCTCCTGAATGCTAGGAAGTTACTATTTCACTTTGGCCAAAAGGGAAGAGTCTAGAGAGGGCAGAGAGTCTCTTTAATGTAGCTTCTTGCTTATAAAACGAAAAGAAATAGAGACACAGTTAAGATCTTGACAAAGTAAAATCTCAGGGTGTCCTTTGAATAATGCAGCACTCATCTTTTCTCCTTTCATTAGAGCTAATGTAATTACACAGGAAGCTTTCAGGCTGCTGCTGCTAAAATTACATCTAGAGATGGCAGACTTTACTGATATCCTTCTGTGTTCCTGTTCACTGCTATAGAATCGAGGAATGGAAGACTCATGGCAAAACAAGTTGTGTGGTTCACATTTATGAAAATTATTCAGTAACACGCTAGGTTTCATCAGTATCTTTCACTAAAAATGAGGCCCATTTAAAAATCTTGCTCACAGCTTTTCAGCTAGGGTATCTATTTATATTCCAGACCCTAATGTCAACAGTAGGAGAACAGTAATTGCCATACTCAGTGGCCTCTGATCAGTCCTCTCCTTTAATTGCTCATCCTTCCTTAAATGTAGCTGCCAAATGAAGTGGGCTCCATTACATCCTTCCCTGCTGGGGAGCAGAAATTATACATGTGATAGTCAGTGTGTGCAGATGTCAAACCGAATACACAACCCTAGACATTCTGTATTGTTAGTCTGCCATCACACTTTCTCTCTGTTGCCTCTCTTTTAGACTATGATGATAAGAGATATTTAGACCTTATTTAGAGATAGAGTACAGAGTGTCACCATCAAGAAATAATGCCATCTGAGCAGTTAACCCAAAAGAGCTCTGCTATGCTCCCATTTCACATTTTTCTCTATTCCCTGATTGAGGTATAATTCACACACAAGTTATACAAATTAACGCATTTTGGGGCAAGTGTATACACTCACGTTACTATCACAATCAAGATAGAACATTTCCACTGCCACACAAAGCCCCCTTGCACCCTTTGGTAGTCAGGTTGATCACCAACCCAGACGATCATTTATTTGCTTTCTGACATGTTGATTAGTTTGATTTTATTTGAAAATTTAGAAAAGACATACAGTGTGTTTTTTAAAAAAAAGCATTAATGGTTTATTACATCTGTAACATGTGGCCCAATGCCTGGCAGAGAGTAAGCTCTCCGAAAATACGTGACTATATGAATGAATGAATAGGATTGAAAACTTTCAGTAAAAAGAAAAGGAAAAAACAAAACAACAGCCAGGTTTTGAGACATGCAGTCTTCTGCAGATTATCAGGGCCTGACAGTCAACTCCCAAATCGAATCAGAATAAACATGCGTATGGACTTTTGAGAAAGGGCTGTTTGCAGAGCAGATCATATCACTTCCTTTCAAGTCAGCTTAATTCCTTGTGTTTAGACTGAAATATTATTCATAATATACCGAAATTCAACCTGCATGTGTAGGATCACTGGCGCTTTAAACGATCCTGTCCTTCCTACAATCAGAAGTTGTATGATGATCCTTTAGACATACTTCCCTTCCCCACTTAATTGTCTAAATTGTATGTGGAAACTGAAGATAGTTGAACACCAGAGGCAAAGGTCATGGGAGCTGATGGTGCTGGTGGCAAGTTATATTTTATGAAGAATGATGCCTCTAGGAACTCTTCACACTTGTGGTCCCCTAAAGATGTATCCATTTTCAACAAGTCATTCACAAGTTATTTCTGATTAAAGGATATACTCTCCCCCAAACTCCACCTATCCTGAGAGCCTTTTATTTGACAGGATGACAGAACCACCTGAGTTTTTTGGCTCCTATTTTGCATAATAAATGATTTTTAGAGTGTGGGGACTGCAGCCAACCTTTCTCACAAACCACTGCCAGGCACCCCACAATAACTTGGGATGGATAGCATGAGAACAATTTAATTTCTGAGCCTCTCTTCTTTATACTTTAGCTCCCCAGGGCATATTTTACATTTATGTTCTGCAAATAACAGAGCATATGTTTCAAGTCCCTGAACTTATTTTTTCTCAAATTCATTCCCAGTGAACAGCTTCAGTCTGGTCTAGGGCTTCTCGTGCAGAGCTCTGAAAACGCCCCTTCACAGAGTTGTTTGGGAATCATAGATAATGCTGCTAGAACTTTGGGTTGTCAACCTAAATGCTTCTCAAGTCAGAAGGGAAGCAAGGCAAAAGCCTGTCATCATGATTTCATTTCACGTTCTATGATGAACAAATATAGATGATAAATGGATGGATCCTGGTACTCCCTTCCTACACACACAGATGAGGATGGGACCAATCTATTCAACCAGTAACTATTGAGAGCCACCTAAGTGCCAACCACTAGGTAAGAAAGTGGAAATAAAAGTACAGAAACTCAACACGGAAATTCATAATTTTGATGTATGTACATACTCTTCTCTTCGAAAGGGCAGGTTCTGCACCTTTCCCTTTTCTAGATTCCACGTTTCCAAGTACAGATTCTTTTTCTAAGGTGTCGCGAAAGAGTCGGACATGACTCAGCAACTAAACAAGAAGTGAAGCCGCTCAGTCGTGTGTGACTCTTCGCGACCCCATGGACTGTAGCCTGCCAGTCTCCTCCATCCATGGGCTTTTTCCAGGCACTAATAACGGAGTAGGTAACCATTTCCTTCTCCAGGGGATCTTCCCAATCCAGGGATAGAACCCGGGTCTCCCACATTGCAGGCAGACTCCTTAATGTCTGAGCCACCATGGAGGTAAACAACAAGAAGGGTACCTGGTAAATACGGCCACCTGCTCCCTACACATGGACCTCCTATCTGTCATATCTCACCAGGAGGAGGGCATCATACATATGTAAAAAAAGATTCTTACCACATCCTACTCATTGAGGAAGATTTAGAGAATTGGAATTTTAGAATTCAACATCATTATTGGGTCTGCGTTGGAGAGCCATTTCCCTGAAATTAAGTATTTAATGAAGCAAAGGATATAGGAAAACCAATCATCAACTTGGAACAAACGGCAGGCACAAGTCACTAATCTACTTAGAAGGTCAGGCAGTAGAACAGCAGCGTCTGACTAGTCCAACTACAGAATTCACTGTACAAGATAAAATGCTTAATATTTTAGATGGGTTTGTTCTACCCTGCCGAGAAATCTGCTAAGGCCCTGCTGGTCCCAGCTCAGTGCTATCCAGATCTTTAACAACAATGGCAGATCTGGTCTTTTCCCTTTCCTCTCAGCTGACAGTGACGATTTAGAGCACTCCCTAAATCTTGTTGCTCAGATACTGGGAGGGGGGGTGGGGTGGGTGCTGTTGGGGATTGCTCTCTTCCTCCATCCCACATCTTAGATTGCAACTCTGAAGACTAATGCATAGGTAGAGTCAAAGTTATCTGGGCTGTACATGTTGAAACAACACGAAAGTCTTCCAACCAAAAGGAAGAAAACACTCTTAAGCACTCTTGAGAACTACATAGCCAAGGATCCGAGCTTGAATTCAAGAGAGCAACCCCAAAAGGAACCCTCATCACTGCTCGTCATGAAGCAACATGATAGCAAGGGTGGTGGACGCTGACTGTATTCATTAGGTCAGTTACTGAGGAAGTTTGAGTGTCATTTCACTCATCTATCAACTTGTAAACCACGCTTCACTATAAACACGGTATTTGGCAGTCATATCAAAGAATGTTTTCAGTGCTTCCTGATTGTGTTCTAGGAAATATATTTCAAGGGGCTTAAACTCTAGGGACCACCCAAACCTTCTGAGCCAGCATGGCTGTCAGCCTTAACAGGGCGTCTGATGGAGTGTACGGTCCACGCTGAGATGCAGATGGCGAAGTGTAATGTCAGCACTGCTTCCGGTTTGCTGTGTAAATCAAGCCAACTTCCGGAGCTGTGGTGGTGTTCACTCTGACACCGGAAGAGTCAACATCTTAAAAATGGACCTTACGGGACATCATGTAAATATAATATGTTCAAACAAACGCTAGAAGATACACAAACGCACACTTACCACCCACCTGTATTTGGCATTACTAAGCGTCCTCCCAAATGGCCAAAGACACCCGTGGTCCTCAGCTCAGTCCGTGTAGGGAGTGATGACAGGTTCTGGATGTAGGGCGTCTTATTTCTGGCATGCACTGTCGTGAAGCTGCGGTTGTTTCCGTGGGGGAAAGTCCCGGAATGATTCTTGCCATGGTACTCAGCTCGCTCAGACACTCCCAGGGAGACCATGAATGAGCTCTGCACTTTGACTTTGATGTCCGACAAAGGGTTAAAGAGTGAAGACTCCGTCATGAGCTCCTTGTCCAAGGGGTCCTGGAGACAGATGGGCCCACTGTACGTCCGGCTCACTGTGAGGTCTGGCTGCATGGAGGGGTTCAAGAGCAGGGAGTTACCTGGGCAGAGAAGATGGATCTGTCACTCAGAAGCTGAAAAGCATCATAGTTCACATCTGCTTCTACAAACTACGCAGTGCGTGCTCCCCAGCTGCCCAGGTCACGGCTGACCCCTCAGACCCACCCTGGGCATCTTAGGTGTCTCTAACAGGCTGATCAATAGTGTCCAGAGCCTCGGAAGCAGGAGCTCTGGCTTTTGCAGTCAATTTCCTGAATGCTGCCGATCTAACTCATCCTTTTCTCGACTTCTTTATGTGCTATCTTTTCAAAACAAGTATTTCTGGCACTCCACCAGGCAACTTACTCAGGTATGATTGTTTACGGGATTATTTTAACTGGCAAAGAGGAGCTTCTAAAAAAATAGGAAAGAAAGATGTTTTGCAATCCAGTTTGGAGCAAAAATAACATCTGTTCAGTTTAAATGGCAGAGAGATGACACAGCATGGTGACGAGGTGGTGCTGTTTATAACCGAGGTGGCGTGGGTGCCAACACGTCTCTCGTGCAATTCTGGGCAGTTTCTGGGGGAGGAAATGTTGTGTCCTCAGAGCAAAAGGGTCAGGGGGCTTCACGAGCCAAAGGGTCAGGGGGCTTCACGAGCCGCTCCATGTCTGAGCAGCCAATTCACTCTAATAACACGAATGTCACTCTGAGAGGCACAGAGGATCCCAGCTTCCACAAGGGGAGCAGCTGAGAAAGGCTTCTGACTCAAAACAAATGGAGAAAAACAATCCTTAGAAAAACATGAGAAATTGGACTTTCTCATCGGCTGGGATGTAACCATTTTTTTTTCTATGCCCAAATATTAAAAAGAAATGCTGTGATATTTTCTTGTGATGAAGTAATCTCATTTATTAGTAAATAACAAAATAACCCTCAGTTCCAAACTTCCTGCCCATATCAGTCCATCAATGTGACATCTCAAATTGAAACCCAAAACACATTAAACCATTTTCCTTTGGGGCCTGACAAAAATGTTCCGCATGTGATATTTTGGAAAATGTTGCAATTTCAGACCAGATCCTATTAGCTTCTATTGTTTTTCCATTTTCATAATTTGTAACAACACCAGCAGGAAATCTATAACCCTGACTTTTCCCACCTCTTTGTTCTGATGCTCTAAGAATCCCAAATCACAGAGGAGCAGGTTCAAAATGAGATGAAATACCTTATAGATGTAAAAGCACCTTGATGAGGCATTTTTCCATGTTTGAGGATCTTTTTATACTATAAGGAGCTGAGCTTTATAACAGAACTGCACTGAACTCTACAGATACCAGCCTTACTCTGGGTTATAAAGCAAGAAGCAGGATGGAAGAACCATCTCACATCTGAAAAGTTTGGAGCAGGGGTTTCCACTGGTACCTGAAAAAGCATCTCTCTCAGTCTCAGGGCTGTTTTCTCTCAAGCCCTCACCTTCTAACATTTAATTTCTGGCTACTGTTAGAAGACCCTGCTATCTTATTGTAAAGTCAAGAAGCAAAAACATTTCTTAGAGTCAGACTTAAGTCTCAATTGCCTATCACTGAATTAATGCTTTTGAACTGTGGTGTTGGAGAAGACTCTAGAGAGTCCCTTGGACTGCAAGGAGATCCAACCAGTCCATTCTGAAGGAGATCAGCCCTGGGTGTTCACTGGAAGGACTGATGCCAAAGCTGAAACTCCAGTACTTTGGCTACCTCATGCGAAGAGTTGACTCACTGGAAAAGACTCTGATGCTGGGAGGGACTGGGGGCAGGAGGAGAAGGGGACGACCGAGGATGAGATGGCTGGATGGCATCACTGACTCGATGGGCGTGAGTCTGAGTGAACTCCGGGAGTTGGTGATGGACAGGGAGGCCTGGCGTGCTGCAATTCATGGGGTCGCAAAGAGTCGGACACGACTGAGTGACTGAACTGAACTGATACACACATATGAGTATGTTTGCGTATGTGTATATATATGAAAAATACACACACACATATACACACAGAAAAAGTTGGTGGCCAACTTGATTTAAGTCTGAAGATAATCCCCCAGCGACCGCAAGTTTCTCTTTGGATGTCCTTTTCAAGGCCCTGATCTACTCTATGTATGACATTCTATTAAGTCTCACTGTTCACCCTGCTGGCTCTCCAATCATATATGCTCAAGAAGGGATGTCATGAAGACAAGAGCATCAGTGTAAGGCAGAGCCTCACTGTGAATACAGGGGAGAGCAGAATTTGGATAAGGGGCTTCTGTTGGTATCACTAGTTTTGTGAGTTCTTGGTCAAATAAAATAGTAAAAATAAGTTTGGAAAGGCTACATACTCTCTGAGAGATTCACAGTATAGGTTTCCTACATTCTGAGATGCCTCATGGTAATGAGATGTCTCAGCTTATCTAAGTCAGCCTTCCCCAGATGTTCAGATCAGGGAACCGCCCCTCTCACCCACCGCCTGCTGCTCTGCAGAACTCACTGGTGTCCTCTGTCAAGGTATGAGGAGACAGCCAGCTTCTAGAAGGATGCTCTGTAGATTGACTGAATAGTTTACTTAAACCAAGGTATTATAAGCCATGTTATTCTAGGTGGTTTCACCCTCACAAGGCCCCCCTGAGATAGATGTTAGTATGTCCATTTTACAGCTGTAAAAATTGAGTCAGAATAACTGATTTACTAGGTTTTACAGCAATTTTGGATTCAAATCTGACTTCAGAGCCTCTGAATTTACACACAAAGCTGCCACCCATACTACTGTGTATTCTGTTTTTAACTGGTAAGGTCTGAGACAGTGGTATCTTATGATTTGATGGAGATATAGTTTTAGTTTCTTACACAGTTGCAAGACTAGTTCAATGGATGAAGTGAAGTGAAGTGAAATGAAGTCACTCAGTCGTGTCCGACTCTTTGCGACCCCATGGACTGTAGCCTACCAGGCTCCTTAGTCCATGGAACTTCCCAGGCAAGAGTACTGGAGAGGGTTGCCATTTCCTTCTCCAGGGAATCTTCCCAACCCAGGGACCGAAACTGGGTCTCTTGCACTGTAGGGAGATACTTTACCGTCTGAGCCACCAGTTCATTGGATGTACTTCTAATTAAATCATATATACTGGAACTTCCCTGGTGGCTCAGTGGTAAAGAATCTGCCTGCCAATGCAGGAGACACCAGTCTGATCCCTGGTCTGGGAAAATCCCATATGTTGTAGAACAATTAAGTCTGCGCTCCATAACTGTTGAGTCTGTGCTCTAGAGCCCGGGCGCTGCAGTTACTAAAGATGGAAGACCCTAGAGCCCATGCTCTGCCACAAGAGAAGCCACCGCAGTGAGAAGCTTGGGCACCGCAACTTGAGAATAGCCCCCACTTGCCACTACGGAGAAGGCAATGGCACCCCACTCCAGTACTCTTGCCTGGAAAATCTCATGGATGGAGGAGCTTGGTAGGCTGCAGTCCATCGGGTCTCGAAGACTCGGACATGACTGAGTGACTTCACTTTCACTTTTCACTTTCATGCATTGGAGAAGGAAATGGCAACCCACTCCAGTGTCCTTGCCTGGAGAATCCCAGGGAAGGGGGAGCCTGGTGGGCTGCCATCTATGGGGTCACACAGAGTCGGACACGACTGAAGCGACTTAGCAGCAGCAGCCACAACTAGAAGAAAAGTCTGCACACAGCAGTGAAGACCCAGCACAGCCAAGATAAGTCACGTGTACTAAGTTACTTAAGCTTAGTCTTAGTACATTGAGGTGACATGTTTTTATCTGAGATCTTAGACCAGAAGCCAAGGTGCCAGAACATGCAAGTGTTAGTTGCTCAGTCATATCTGACTCTTGGGATCCCATTCACTGTAGCCCCCAGGCTCCTCTGTCCATGAGATTCCCCAGCCAAGAATACTGGAGTGGGTTGCTATGCCCTTCTCCAGGGGATCTTCTCAATTCAGGGATCGAAACTGGGTCGCCCACATAGAAGGTAGATTCTTTACCATCTGAGCCACAAGGTGTCAGAAGTGAGTGGTAAGCAGTCAAGTCGTTTGTATCTCCCACCATCTCCCCGTTCTAGCCTGCTTGGGTTTCCACTGCACCATCCTGTCCCTACTCCATCACTGCCAAGCAGTAAGATTTCTTGTCCTGTACTGTAGGTGTTACTGACAAGCAATAAACAGAAATAAAAGTGACAGTATTGACCACAAGGGTCAAAGTAGAGAACTTCATCTATGGAAATAAGACAGTTCCATTTTTTTCTAAAATAAAAGCCATTTATGTCTCACCTCCAACTCCCAATCAGGAACAGAGTTAGTTGGTAGAAGAAAATCAAATGACTTCTGTTTTAAAAATGAAATCCCACTACTGTTTGACATGATAAATTTTCCTTCCCCTACAACAGAAGACTGCTTCAAGGTGGCAAAGGCGGAGAGTCATTTAGGCTGAGAATTTCATTTTTTCTCTGGTTAACTAGCCCATCATACATCCTCTAAAATCCTTTTACTTATTTAAAATAGAAACAACTCCACTGAATAAAATAACTCCATCTAATAAATAGTGTAATAAATATGCCTGGTAGAGTCATTGGTTCGTAGCTTTGAATAATCAATATTTTAGTTAACTAAACATACATTCCCAAAGCAGGCTGGTTAAAATAGAAAGTCGGGTGACCTGAGACACCAACTACATATCAAAGATGGACACGCCGTATTTGAAATGTGGGTAATGTTAAATTGAGGAGCTTCCCTGGTGACTCAGTGGTAAAGCATTTGCCTGCAGTGCAGGAGACTCAGGTTCAATCCCTGGGTTGGAAAGATCCCCTAGAGAAGGAAATGTTAACCCACTCCTTTATTCTTGCCTGGGAAATCTCATGGACAGAGGAGCCTGGTGGGGTACAGTCTGCAGGGTGGCAAAACAGACATGATTGAGTGACTAAACAAAAATAGTAAATTGAGACCCATTGGTCCTCATGGCAGCCAAGAACTCAGATAGACTCCTCCATCAAACCTGGCATCCTAAGGTGTGAAGACAATTTTGGAGCAGCTCCCAGTGCCAAGAGCCACTCTCACACAGGACCAAAGAACACGAGGGTCCTGCGTGAGTGCAGTCTATGGTCCTGAGGACACGCTGTTGGGGGGCCCTACGCCGCTGACCTTGACGGACTGTTTTGAAGTTGAAGGTCTGGAAGCCACCTGTCAATGCAGAAGAGTCGATGACGTCCACACCATAGTCACTCTGGCTGCGTCTGTACAGGGTGATGCTGATAACCAGGACTGCAACGGCCACAACCGCGGCACCCAAGCCTGAGTACAAAGCGATATCGCTGGCATTTTCGATGCCTGAAAGACACAAGAGCAATCCTCAATGGCCAACATGGGCACAGCGTCAAAGAGCCACCCCAGGACACAGAATGAAACACTACTGGAATTTTTGGAGCTTCGGATCAGGCAAAATGACAGATGTGGCTAGTCGCGAGTTGGACTCTCCAACAATAATCAGAAGACCTTGTATAAATCAAAGGGATGCGAGTTAAATAACTTAACTGCATTAAGGTAGCTTACCGCATAATGGAATCTGCAACAGAAGCAATTTTGCAAAGAATATAAGAGTTTTCAAGGAAAAACAGGCAACTGCTTAGTTTGCTTGTTTTAGGAAGTCTTATTGCCCTGCAAAGTTTTTTTTTTAATATATATATATTTTATTTTTGTTGGAAGACATGAGACCCACGTACAATGACAAAATATGGGTGAACCGCTCTGCTTGTCTATGGCCTGGGCGCATGCATTCACAGAGAGCATTCTCAGGTGATAAGGTAACGCATGGTCTATGAGGCAAGAGACCAGAGCTCAGGAATATGAACTTGAGCTTTGGCCCACGTCACTCAGTTCATCAGAACGCTGACAGTCATCAGGGTATTTACGATCATTATGAGTGACTTTCTGCTGTGAGATATGAAAAGCACTTGGTCCCAGGCACTCTTATGTCTATGGTAAATGTTTCCTGGCACCAACTGAATGCTTGACTCTAGAAGTTTGTTTTTGTGGACGAGCACTGGTCTCTAAGAGGACACATGCTGTTTCTCCCATACCTCTCCTACTCCATCCTATTGAATGCATGGGCAAAGCAAAAATAAAAGCGTTAGTTTGAAATTTAGATGCTGGGTGTCTCCCCACCCCCCAAGATAACACTGTAGCTGCTTTTCAACCCTTTGGCTAGAGGTCCTTGGGGTATGGTTGATTCCTGAGGAGCCTCGGAATGACTAGTGCAATTCGGCATGACATCTACCCAAGAACATGTAAGTTGAAGTGTGTTAACAATGGAAGGTGGCAAGTATTCACTACATAATTGATCCCCTTACAGATTATGTGGTAGGCATACTAAACAGGTCCAAAAGTAATTACTCTGTCACCCCTGCTAGGTTTAGCAGATGAAATAAACCCATCATATATTTACCTTGTAATTGTACAGCACTTAGGCTGTGCTCACCGCACCCTAATATGGTACTTATATTATCAAGTGAGGAAGACTAACCACACGACTAAATTTATTTTCAACAAAGTTAGTGGACTATAAAATAAGGTGCCGCCAAATGAAAGCAGGAACAAGGAAATCAAGCAGAACCAGTTCAGTAATAGGGCGGCCAACACAGAAAAATAATTCACGGGGGAGAAAGACAGTCATCTCAAGAACAGTATCGGAAAGGTCGGAGGGTGATCAGATGCTTTTCACAACAGCAACCTGGGAGGTGTTGAGAAACAGTGTGATCTAGGCTTTAGTTCCACCTCATGGTGGTCCAAATGGGGGAGGGCTAGGGATGGTGGGGTATCAGTGGTGGTCTTCCCCAGCCCCCCAGAACCACAGGGTGAAGACTGATGCCACTGCCAAAGTTCCAGTGTTCACCTGGGTCATGCGGGGAGAAAGAAGGGGAGTCATCACCCCTTTCAGTCTCACCCTCCCTCTACTCAACGAAGTTCCTTGGAGGGAACCATTAGAGAAGAGAGAAGACACAAAACACAACAGGTGTGGCAAGCCAGGGTACCAGGAGCAGGGAGAGAACTGGACTGAACCCAGTGAGCCTTGCCCCTTCTTTCCTCCAGGTCCTTGGGCGCTGCTCACGGATGGAACCATCATCTTAAAAGGTGTATCCGGGGAGAGTACACCTGCTCGGCAACTAGAGAGAGAGCCTGGCAGTGTCCTGAATGCAGCTGCTCTGTCACTGAGCTGGCAAAGTAGACGCAAAGACATCTTTAGCTTCCCAGGTACTAAAATAGGAAGGACCAGAAGCCAGAGGATGACCAGCATAAAAGTACTTCTGCTGAAAATGGACATCACTGGACATGAAATCCTGACACAAAACTCAGTAGCAGGAACCAGCTGTCTTTGTTCCCCTGGATTCCTATCTTGGTGTTTCTGGCATCCACCCTCTTGCTACCCAGGTAACCAGAATTCTCCTGTTCTCAAGATACAAGTTCTGTTTTAGGAAAGGACTCTCCACCTTTAGATGAAGGTATCAATGTCAGATATAGCTCATTGTGCTTGCTCTTCCAGGAATATGTGCAGAACCTCTTAATAACCTCTTAATAAATACTGAATTATAGAATTTTTAGACATGAATATGGGGACTTTGGGGCTAGGATAGGGAAAGAAGGGAGAGAGACTCGTACAGGGATCACTGCTTCCCTAGGAGGCTCACCCTAGCACCTGGTGGGACAGTTTGACCTAGATTCAGAAGTCCATGGGATTCATTTTTACAAGAACAATCTGCCCTGGGAATTTGGTTTCTACATCTAATGATCTCATTCAACATACACTTGTGATGGGTCAGCCGCTCAGTGGAAATGAAGGCATATGGGTGAATTAATGCGTGGTCCATATTCTCTGTTGTTTCTTGTCTAAAAGACAAGGCTGTGAGGGGACCCTGGTATCCAAGTGCAGCTAGAGAGGCAGATACGAGTCCTCAAGGCCTCATCAGTCATCCTTAGAGCTCAGTCTTCTAAAGTTGGGTCACCTACTTCCTTCTTCTTCCTCTTTTTCTCTTCTCTATTTACCTGCTTTTATTTCATCTTATTCTTTTTCTTCCCCCTGCCCCACCATTTGCTAATCTTTTTTCTCCAGGACAGTGGAGTAGGTTTCCCTGTAAGGATTCCTGTGTCTTACAAATGTGATTGATTCTCTTTTCATGTGTGTCCAGGACCGGCCCCAGAAGAACCTGAGGTTTAGGCTTGATGTCTGTGTCTGTGAGCACACAGGCACTTGGAGGGGTGCCACAGCAGAACCACTCCACACGTGCAGGTGTGTGTGTGTGCTCACACTCAGCTCTCACTGGAAGAGCATCAGAAGTCCCTGCTTCCACCTGCTAGCTAAAGGCCCTGTGCCCCTTTCAGATTATAAGGACGGGTCTTTGTCATATACCCACCATCCCTCTAGGCCCTACCCACCTCTATCTACCCATCTGTCGGTGCAGGGCCCCCTCCTCTAAGCCAGCTGGACTGTGCCTTGGCTAGTCCACCAGCCCTGCCAACCCCTGGTCCTCTAAACTCTGACAACACTTAGGGTTCCTAGAACTCTTTTTGGATCTTTTGAGGGTTAATGACCTGAATGCCAAGGCATCCTACCTGCTTGACGCTCGGCCCAAGCACTTCTCTGTCATTTTCCCCAGAAATGTGTGAGTCATCCTGTGCAGCTATTTGTTGATTGCTCCCTGGACTCAGACTAGCCTGAGGGAGACTACAGATCCCCGCCACAGAGACCTTCTTTTCCTTACAGCTACACACAGACATTTACATCTGTCTGCTCACTCTTACATCTGGGGCTGGTTTGTTTTCTCCAACTCATTCTGAACAAAAAGCTTTGATCAGGCTATTCTGCCTTTGTGGGCATAGGGTGTTTTTTTTTTTTTTTTCCCCTGGATTTCTGTTATACATATCAATGTGTGATTGATGTCTTTCCTGGGTTTCCACCCCTGTTTCCTCTCTCTAAGCACTGTGAAAGCTTTAGGCCAAGTTCAGAAGGACCCAACATGTGGTATAAAAAATTGTGCATGATCTATAGGCTAAAGAAAACAAAAATATAAATGATGGGGAAATATCTTATATTGCAAATTAGTCAGAAACTACAGAGGGATCTGTTCATTGCTGGAAGGAGTGTGAAATATCTACAGAGAAAGGCGGCAAAGATTAGTAGCTGGAAACTAGGACCCTGGAAAGGAAATGTTTATGGGTTCATTTGGCCTGGAGAAAAGAGAACTATAAAGTGGCTTGTGGGGATCTTTAATGCAGAAAGCGTGGTTCTAAAAAGAAGCTCACAGTAGGTGCCCAATGAACCTTCATTTATGATGAAGCTAGTAACCAGCTCGTCACCCACTCTAACAAGGGCTGAAAAGGAGGACCTGGCCTTTTATTATAGCAATTGGGACTCTGTTAGATATTAAAATGACCTTTTCTACAAGGAGGGTTGTTAAAGAAAAAACAACTGCGCTGCATTTCTGAGGAAGCTTGTGAAATCTCCTTTAGAGTTTCTCAAAACCAGCATGACTTGACAATAGTCTGCAGTTATTATATTTTTGGTCAAAGCTGGTGAGAAAGGCTAAGTGACTTTTCAAAGTCCTTTAGAACTTCAGAGTTCAAGGACTAGGTATTCACAAGCTCCTGTCCTTATAAATTATAATCATACCTAGTCATTCACAGTGACTTATGTACCCCAAGGACTAAATTTAAGGGCTGTTTATTTAGTTTGCCTTCCTCTCTTTACAGGACTCTCATTTGGAAGACATATTAATGCCACTTATTCATGGAAATTTAGCTCAATTCCCACATTATGAGTTTAAGTATCAGATTAGAATCTATTTTATAGGATTAGATAGCTACACAAAATGAATAAAGGAGCACAACAAAATGCCTTTCAAAAATACAGTTAGAGAATTTGGGACTGGCATGTACACGTGGCTAGGTTTAAAACGGGCCAACAAAGATCTACTGTACAGCACAGGAAACTGCTCAATGTCATGTTAACAACCAACATGAGAAAAGAATTTGAAAAGAACAGATACATGTATATGGAAAACTGAGTCACCTTCTGTACACCTGAAACTATCACAGTGTCGTTAATTAACTATGCAGCAATATAAAAGAAAAAGTCAAGAAAAACATATGGTATTCTCTCTTTATCTTATTGGATACTGTAGAATGACCACTGCTCTTGTTTTAGGAGGAAAAAACTCAGCAACTTGACTTGATGTATATAAGGCAGTGAATTACTAAGGAATTCACACAACAGAGCTTCACAAAGAGAAGTCTGGGAGAGAGAAAATGAATGGAAGACAGAAGAATTAGCTGCTCCGCTGGACTCCCAGGAAGCAGCAGTCTCTAGGCCAACCCCTCCTCATCCTGGCCCAGAGGTACAGACTGGGCTGTAAACACGAAGGGGTGTGCCAAAACATTTAACTGCATGCTAGCACAAAACAGAAGTTATTGTTCGAACTGTTCATACTTGTCATGAGAAACCACATTCCTTGAAAAAAGCATCAGAAAATAACTTTAAAGTGGTCAGCTCTGGTCAACCATGGTGAGCAGTTCTGATGATACTTGCATTGCCTGGAATCTCACAATCCTGTCGCCAGTTAGCATCTCGGTTTTTCCACCTTGCCACCCTCCAAAAGCTCCTTGTTGTCATTAATAAGGACAGCAGCACATTCTTCAGTAGCACTTACTGTATGCAGGCACTGTCCTAGTCTTTTATTTACACTGCTTAACTCATTTAAATCCTTCCAACAAACTTGTAAAAAGGTGCCATTTAAATATAGAAACTGAGGCCAGAAAATCACTTGTCTTGCCCTAAGCCTCATGACGGTTAAGTAGCAGAGCTGGGATTCAATCCAAGGCAGCTGGACTCCAGCTCATTGCCTGTCCAGCTGTGAACCTCTGCCCTGGTCACACTGCTTGATACTGAAACCGCGCACAAGCCCCCGTGTCCTTGTCTTCTGCAGTAAGAGGCTGACTCAGAAGTTAACGACTGGGAAACGTGAAGACATTAACGACTGGGAAATGTGAAGATACAGAAACAAAAAATGGCTGCTGGGCTGGGGAACTGAAAACTACTTAGACTCTGAATTTGCCACCTGGCAGAACCGCCGAACTACCTTTTCCCTAAAAGGCACGGATAAACATTTGACGTGCAGGAAGCAGACCCCCACCAAATGAAAACTGCTGACCACAAGAACACAGGTCCCAGAAAAGCTGATGATGCTGTTTCCTTCTCACCTCACCACCAATCAGAAGAGTGTCCATGAGCTGATCACATCCTCTTTGAACCATGACTATACAACTCCTCACTCCCCTCTCCAGGGCAGGGCATGCAGACTTGGAGGCATTAGCCCACTGTGGCCCCCTTTGCCTGGCAAAGCAATAAAGTGTTTTCTTTCTATTTCACCCAAAACTCTGTCTCCGGGATGTAATTCAGCACCAGCGTACAGTAAGTCCCTTACATATGAGCCTTCAAGGTGTGAAATTTCAAAGATGCAAACGTGCCCCGTTTGCTAGCTATTGTACTGTATTACTACTTTCTAAGGTACTATACTGTAAGATTTAAAAAAAAAAAGTTCTATTTTTTGTGCTTGTTTTTTATGTACTATTTGTGTGAAAAGTATTATAAACCTATTACAGTAGGGTATTATATAGCCGATTGTATTAGCTGGGTACCTAGGCTAACTTTGTCAGCCTTACAAACAGAGTGGACTTACGGATGTACTCTTGGAACAGAACTCGTTCATATGTGGGGGACTTACTGTACAGACGCTGAAAATTTCACCAACAAAACCTCTTGATGGCAAGGGTAACCCAGTAATGGAGCACTAAGCTTGTGCCTGCTTCTCTGAGAACTGCATCATACAATCACATGATCACACAGCTGATCACACGATCATATTCTCAAGCTCACAATCAAATCTATTTGCTGTAGAAGTATTCTATTTCTTTTACAGATGACGGCACAGGTTCAGATAGGGTGGAGGCTTCTTCACGAGAAAATGGCAAAGGTGGGGTTTGGACACCCATCTGTCTTCACTCCCCAATGGTCTAACCATCACAGGATGGCCTCCTCATCTCTCCTCCCTATACTGGCTCGACTATCCCTGCTGGACAAACCCACCAACTAGACTGGTGGGTATCATCAAAAACCCAGTGCTCTGCAAACCCACCTGGGCCTTCTTTGCAGCCTCACAATTATTGTATTCATGTCCCATGACCGAGAACAACTTTTCATCAACACAGTTGCTCTGAACTTTGTTTACTTTTTTCATCACAGAGGTGATCTCACTGCCCGCTTTTCCATGTGAGTCCCCTTCCCTCCAGCACACATACCCTTTCCTGCAACTCAAAATCCCTCTGCTCCGTCCTGTGCTTTCCTTTCCCTGTTCCCTGAACAGCTGCTCCTCCTCCATGTCAGGCCGGCTCTGATCCGCCCTCTCCTGATCCGCCCTCTCCTGCCTCTGCAGGGACCTGGCCTCATTCATTATTCCCTTTCGGCTCACATCTTTCAACTTTGCCTCCACACCTGCGCCTTGCCTTCTGCCTCCAAACACGGCCTGGTCTCCCTAATCACCTCTATCCCAATCCTTCTCCTCACTTACTCCCTGATCTCTGAAAGAGGCAGTCTTTTTTCATATCCATGAAATTCTAAGCTCTTTGTTTAAAAGAATTATAAAAGGCATTTTTAAAACATTAAACCTTTCTTGATCATAATTTCCCTAATCAGTTAACCTCTATCCCTGTTGAAATAAAAGAATAAATAGAAAACACACAGGATGAGGAAGTACTTTAGAAACTATAAAAAGTTACACTACACCAAGAAAAAAGTTCATCCTTCAGCTAAGCCAGACAGATATGGCTTCAATTAAGCCGACATATATGATATTGCATACATGTGGAATAAAGCATGATACAAATGAACGTATATTAAAAATAGACCCGTAGACATAGAAAACAAATTTATGGTTATGAAAGGCGAAAAGGGAGGGGATGAGATACATTAGGAGCTTGGGATTAACAGATACACAGTACTATATATAAAATAGATAACCAACAAGGACCTATGGTTTAGCACAGGGAACTATACTTAATATTTTGTAATAACCTATAAGGGAAAAGAATCTGAAAAACAAAAGATAGACATATATATATATATATAGAAGTGAATCACTTTGCTGTGCACCTGAAACTAACATAACATTGTAAATGAATTATACTCAATAACAAAAAATACACAAAATTAAAAAAATAAAAGTAACCACTGTTGATAGTATATTTGGGATCTTTCAGGAAAAAAATTGTAAATTTCCATTTTTTTACCGTCCTTACTCTAAAAGTTATATAATCATTATTATATTTCCCTATGGTTTCCTTCACTACATTGCTTCCCCCGCCCCCACCGTGTACAATACCTTGTAGATCATTCCGATCAGAATGTACAGACGTGCTTTACTTCTTTTTACATGGGCTCAGCCCACTGCCAGGCTCTATCATGATTTACCTTGCTCACTATTTCTATACATTTCATTGCTCTTTTATGCTATTAAATTCTGACTTTTGCCCAAACCACTGTTTCCTCCTGAAGATTGTTCACAACCACTCCATGAGACAGTGCTAACTACTACTTTGATGCCCAACAGTCATAAATCAGGATCTCTTGCCTCATCTCCTGTCTGAAGTCCTCATCATCCTCCTGCTCAATGGATAAAACCACTGCACCACTGTGCATTGTGCTAACATCTCAAATTTGTCATCTGTTTTACAAGGTCACCATTCTTATCTCTTCAAGTATTTTCTTGAATTCCCCTTTTCTAGTAATGACATCATCAGAGACCAGGCTTGAGCCTGAAGAGTCACCTTTCCTTTTCTGCCCATCGACCCCTTCCCCAAATGACTCACATGCCTTACTGAAACATCCCCAGTGCCTCTCACATCTCAGTGTCAATAGCAGGCACCCACATGGCACAGCCTCACCTAGCCTGGAACCCAGGCCCCAGTCTTTACTCATTCTGAACTGTTATATGCGTGGCTTACTCTCCCCAAACACAGTTCTGGTCCTGCCACTTCAAAACCTATCAATGACTCTTGGGTAGGCATTGAGTTCACTCTAACAGGGGCCTCCCTTTTGGCTCAAGATACTTTCTGCTCTGCCCCATCCTAGTTTTCAACTGTTTTTGCTCATTTCTCCTCTATATGGACTCTCCAACTTCAGCTTCATTGGCTATACTAAAGCCTTTGACTGTGTGGATCACAAGCAACTGTGGGAAATTCTTAGAGATGGGAATACCAGGCCACCTTACCTGCCTCCTGAGAAACCTAGGCCAGTCAAGAAGCAACAGTCAGAACTGGACATGGAAAAATGGACTGGTTCAAACTGGGAAAGGAGTATGCCAAGGCTGCATATTGTCACACTGCTTATTCAACTTCTATACAGAGTACATTATGTGAAATGCAAGGTAGGATAAAGCACAAGCTGGAATCAAGATTGCAGGGAGAAATATCAATAACCTCAGATACACAGATGACATCACCCTTATGGCAGAAAGCGAAGAGGAACTAAAGAGCCTCTTGATAAAGGTGAAAGAGAAGAGTGAAAAAGCTGGCTTAAAATTTAACATTCAAAAAGCAAACAAAGATCATGGCATCCGGTCCCATCACTTGATGGTGACTACATGGGGAAACAACGGAAACAGTGACAGACTTTATCTTCTTGGGCTCCAAAATCACTGTGGATGGTGATGGCAGCCATGAAATTAAAAGACTCCTGCTCCTTGGAAGGAAAGTTATGACAAATCTAGGCAGTGTGTTAAAAAGCAAAGACATCACTTGGTTGACAAAGGTCTGTATAGTCAAACCTATGGTTCTTCTAGTCGTCATGTATGGATGTGAGAGCTGCACCATAAAGAAGGCTGAGCGCCAAAAAATTGGTGCTTTCAAACTATGGTGCTGGAGAAGACTCTTGAGAGTCCCTTGGATAGCAAGGAGATCAAACCAGTCAATCTTAAAGGAAATCAACCCTGGATATTTATTGGAAGGAGTGATCCTGCAGCTCCATTATTTTTGCCACCTGATGCGAACAGCCATCTCACTGGAAAAGACCCTGATGCTGGGAAAGATTGAAGGCAGGAGGAGAATAGGGTGACAGAGGATGAGATGGTTGGATGGCATCACCGACTCAATGGACATGAGTTTGAGCAAGCTCTGAAGACAGTGAAGGACAGGGAAGCCTGGCTTGCTGCAGTCCACGGGGTCGCAAAGAGTCAGACACGACGGAGCAACTTCACTGGTTCACTGGTAGCAACTGAACAACAACACGGACCCTACTTTTTAGGTGAATCTGATTTATAAACCTAACTCAAAGATATTATGGGTTCAGTTTCAGACCACTGCAAAGAGCAAATCTCGTAATGCAGACAGGCACAGCTTGCTTGGTTTTCTGGTGCATATGGAAGTTATGTTTATATTTGTTAAGTGTGCGATAGCATTATATCTAAATGAAACAATGGCTATACCTGAACTAGAAAATACTTTATTGCCAAAAAAAATGGTAGCTATCATCTGACAATGCAGAGCTGCCCCAAATCCCAACTTGTTAAATTAAAAAAAAAAAAAAAAAAAAGCAGTATCTACAAAATACAGTGATGACTGCCCAGACCCATTTTCTTCAAGTAGACTTTGTACTTCAGTATACTTCTTTTTTTTGTTGTTCAGACGTCTTGCTTTTTCTGAAAGGCTCCCTCCTCCAATATTTGTTTTAATTCTAACCATTCTCCCAAGATTGACAGTACAGACAATCTATTTAATAAAATGTTTCTTGAGAATGCACATTCAGACATGTTTTATTCTTTTCAGTACAGTTGCCAGATTAAGCAACTACAAATAAGATACAGTTAAATTTGAATTTCTGATCAAGAATGTATAACTTGAGTAGAAGTATTTCTCATGCCATATTTGGGACATGCTTATGTCAAAAATGTATTCACTGCTGATGTGAAATTCAAATGTAACCAAGGGTTCTCTATTTTATCCGGTAATTCTACCTTTGGGTTGCAAAAGAACTGTCCTTTTCCCCATCAGGAAGACCAAGGTAAAATGAGAAAGAGAGTCAAAAAGCAGGATTTGAAATCCGGCCCTTGAGAAAATGACTTCACTTTCATTTTCTACTCCGGGAATTCACAATATATGTTCTAACTTTGAATATAGTAATACGTGGGGAGATGGGACCTGTGAATTCACATTTTTAGCAAGTACCCTGAGTTATTCTGATGCTGAAGAACATTATATTCTATCACTTATTCATTGTGGCTGTGCTTAGTTCCAAGGTATTTAATGAAGGAAACTTCATCATGTCCAATAAGGTCAATGATATTCTTAAAAATGGTCATAAGGAAAGGCATACACTTATGATGGGATAGAAATTAGATAATAAAAAGATTGCAAGCAGTAAGAAAATTACAAATGTTGCACATATGCTCAGGTTGAATTGATTCACAGTAGGAATGATTCTGAAGGACAAACAAGTCATGCAATTTGGGGAAAATGCTATATTTATGTAATGGAAAATAATCAGCAGGAGATGAAGAAAAATGGGTTAAATAGAAAAAAAATTATCCTGTAAAGCATGGCTAGAAGATTAGCATTGATGCCAGTCACCTAATGTTAGCTTAAAGACCTAGAAGTCTGCTGAGAATTTAAAGATATCAAAGCTTAGGATTCAGAAAACTAAGATCCTGGCATCACTTCATGGGAAATAGATGGGGAAACAGTGGAAACAGTGGCTGCCTTTATTTTTTTGGGCTCCAAAATCACTGCAGATGGTGATTGCAGCCATGAAATTAAAAGATGCTTACTCCTTGGAAGGAAAGTTATGACCAACCTAGAGAGCATATTCAAAAGCAGAGACATTACTTTGCCAACAAAGGTCCGCCTAGTCAAGGCTATGGTTTTTCCAGTGGTCATGTATGGATGTGAGAGTTGGACTGTGAAGAAAGCTGAGCGCCAAAGAATTGATGCTTTTGAACTGTAGTGTTGGAGAAGATTCTTGAGAGTCCCTTGCACTGCAAGGAGATCCAAGTAGTCCATTCTGAAGGAGATCAGTCCTGGGTGTTCATTGGAAGGACTGATGCTGAAGCTGAAACTCCAGTACTTTGGCCACCTCACGTGAAGAGTTGACTCATTGGAAAACACCCTGATGCTAGGAGGGATTGGGGGCAGGAGGAGAAGGGGACGACAGAGGATGAGATGGCTGAATGGCATCACCGACTCGATAGACATGAGTTTGAGTAAACTCTGGGAGTTGGTGATGGACAGGGAGGCCTGGCGTGCTGCGATTCATTGGGTCGCAAAGAGTCAGACATGACTGAGTGACTGAACTGAACTGACGGTTCAATGTGGGTGGCTCAGTGGTAAAGAATCTGCCTGCCAGTGCAGGAGCCACAGGAAACGTGGGGTTGATCCTGGGTCAGGAAGATTCCCTGGAGGAGAAAATGGCAACCTGCTCCAGGATTCTTGCCTGGAAAATCCCATGGACAGAGGAGCCTGGCGGGCTATAGTCTATAGGGTGATGAAGAGTTAGACGTGACTGAGTGACTGAGCGAGCATGCCTGCATGGTTCATGGTTCAAGGCTGCAGATAGTTCTATGTGTTCAAGGTGCCATTCAAGTCTATACAGCATGAAAAAGAATGTCCAACCTGCCAGTACGGACTCTGCATCTTTTGAGGAGTTCTCTAACCCAAGAATGTGTATTCCCAGAATCCACATTATTCCGCTATAGATGGGAGCAGTGTACCTGGGGGAGAAGATGTAGAATGGGCTAAGTGTCAGTAAGGCGACGAGAAACACCTCATGTCTAGACTATACAGACTCATGGGAGAAGGAAACAGCAACCCACTTCAGTATTCCCGCTGGAGAATTCCATGGACAGAGCAGCCTGGTGGGCTACAACCCATGGAGTCGCAAAGAGTCAGACACGACTGAGCGACTAGCACGCAAGGACACACTGCAGTCATTCCTTGATAGAAATGATTCTGGAAAACTTCCCGTTTGGACTTTCACCTCTGCCGGGCACCGAACAGATGATTATTAAAAACTGCCTTCTTACTTCCCCTGTTCTCAAATCATTCGTCATCTTCTACTTTGTACTGAAGTTGTAGGGAAGAAACATTTCTTATTGTTTCCTTCATGCTTCACGGGGCCAAGACTATTTATACAGAATAATTGTGCAATAAATATCTACTACACGAATGAGTTAAAATAAATACATAAAGGCAAAGTCTTTATTTTCACCTTAACAATAAAAGGCTCAGTGAGGAGTTAGCGGGAAGATGTAAGACCGTAATAACAAGTGTGAATTGAACATCTAATACATACCACTGCGTGCGTGCTCAGTTGCTAAGTCGTGTCTGACTCTTCTGTGACCCCAGGGACTATGGCCCAACAGGCTCCTTTGTTCATGGGATCTTCCAGGCAAGATTACTGGAGTGGGTTGCCATGCCCTCCTCCAGGGGATCTTCCCGACCCAGGGACTGAAACCACGTCTCTTGAATCTCCTGCATCGTCAGGCAGGTTCTTTACCACTGTGCCACGTGGGGATGGTGGTAAATGCCACAAGCATAAGGGTGAACAGACCCTATACTGTCTACCAGATGATCGGAAGGATGTCTATCAGAGAGGGAATTCAGCCTGGGATAAACACAATGAACACAGGATAGAAATAGGGAAACTGCTTGACAATAGGCCAGTTAGAGGTATAACTAACTCAGACTTTAGGGGCTTTGCAGAGGCAAGACCCAAGCTGAAGCCTGAAGGAGGGATTCATTCAACAGGGTAAGATTAGGTGGAGGGAAAGTTTTCTGGCAGACATAACAACATATAAAAAACTATATGCCCAAATGGTCCCAAGGTGTTCAGAAAACTAAGAAGCTTTGTTTGGTGGAAGAATATAGGGTAGAAAGGGAAATACCTAATGATTAAGCAGCTTGAGAGAAGCTGATATGACTAAACTATGCCATCTGAGACCAGATCCCATAGACAGTAGATGCCTTGTAGTTTATCTTAAAAATGATGATCAGTGCTTGTAAAGGTTTAGACATGGAAGTGATGTAATCAGAACTGATGTTTTTTTTAAAAGATCAGATAAACTGACATCAGCCAACTCCAGATACAGGAAGCAATGGTAGAAGTCCTGGTTAGGAAGAAAGGTGTCCTGAATATTCAGTTTTTGTCTTGGATACCATTTTCCTTTCACTTGGCTTTTCTCTCACTACGCTGGCTGTTTTCCTGTCTTCTGTGCAGTAACTTCTGACCTCCCCTATATCTCAGTGTGGATGTCTTTCAGGGCTGCGGCCTCAGATATGTTCTCTGTTCACACTCATTATCCAGGGATCTCATTCAACCTATTGGTTTTAAATATCATCTGGACCCTGACAAGCCCCAGATTTATGTCACCGCCAGGATTCTCCTCTGACCTCCAGACTCATATATTCAACTGCCTGTTTAAGAAGAATCTTAAATGTAGCATTTATAGCACTGAACTCTTGAGTCTCCCTCCAGATATGCTGAACCAAGTCCGCCCCAGATCAGTAATGGCCAGCCCATCCTTCAGGTTGCATAGCTCAAATTTTGGAATCATCCCTGATGCTTTCCTTTATCTCATACTCTATCTAATGCATTAGCAACTCCTTTTGACTCTGCCTCCCAAAGATATCCAGATTATGGACCTTTTCTACAATTTCCAATGCTCTCTATCTGGCCCAAGCCACATTCATCTTGAATCTAGGTTATTATAAAAGTTATATTGTAATAGCCTGGATTATTGGAATAGACTCTTGTTATAACAGATCATTGTAACAGATCTTGTTTCTCCTCTGGTTCCCTGTATGTTTACATTCCCTGCAGTGGGTAGAGTTTATCTTTGAAAATATTAGGTCATGTTACCATGAATAAACACCTTCAATAGCTTTCCATCTCACTCACAGTAAAGGTCAAAGTCGTTACCACGGCCTATAATAAACTTGGTACTTTTCCCCCATGCCCCACTTCTTTGACCTGAGCTATTATGCCTCTTTCCGTTGCCACTCTGCTCAGATACCTAGCCTAATTGTTCCTTGGATACCTCAGCAGCCTCCCATCACACAGCCTTGGCATCCCACTCTTCCCTTGCCCTGGAAGTTCTCCTCCCAGATATCCAGAATGTTTGTTCCCTTGCTTTGCTTCAGGTGTCTTCTTAAAGGTGACTTTACCGCAGAGACCTTCTCTGAACAGCTTGCACAAAAAAGCAACATTCCCTCCATCCCCACCTGGGCCTCTTCTGCTTTATTTCTCTTAACGACACTTGTCACCACCTCCGTGGCACCCAGCCCTCTATATATAATTTTCTGTGTTTTTTTTTCCACCTCCCTCACTAGATCTGCAGGCTTCATGGGAGCAGAAACTGTATCTGGCAGACTCAGTATCCACCACCTAGAACATGTCCACACCCATGGGGGATACTTAATAAAAAGATGGCGAATGGAGGGAGGGGTATGGAAGAGAGAAAATGGAGTGAGCTGGTGAACTTGATCTATCTGTGTGGCAGAATAGTTAGATGGTGATGATTCACTGAGTACTGAGCTGGAGAAAGGAGAGGAAAAAGACAGCAGTCTAGGAGACTGTGCAAGTGTGGGACCCTACCGGGTTGAAGGCATAGCATTCACTGAATGAGAGAAGATGGGAGGAGGCCTGGGTTAAAGACACAGAAGGATACATTCAGGTTTGCAAAAGCTGAGATCTGGGTAACTGGGAGACATTCAACTGGTGAAATCCTAGAGGTAACTGACTCTAGACCAGGCAATGGGATTTGGGCTTAGTGTGTGTTTCTATTAGTTACCAAACTACCTGGGAAGGAGATGGAGAAAGAATACATTCTGAACTATTTTCTAGGGGGTACCCGACTCCTTTTCATCCCTAAGGTGAACTTGCTGAACTAGTCGCTCCTTTGGGGAGCTTCTTAGCAAAGCCTCATTCCCAAGCCTCTGGGAGTCTCACTGTATGCACGCGACCATTTTTCAGCCTGACTCCGGGGGTGCGTGTTTGCCATTCAGAACCTACTATATTTTACTGCACTTTCTGACATTGTTACACAACATTTATTGAAAGCACATTTGATGGTAATGAAGTTTCTATTAACTATGATTAAATCTCATAAAGCACCTGAAGATAATTTAAGATGTGCAGAAGCAGAAAATGAAACATTCGGTTTAGTACATTAGGAAACGTAATTGATTAAATTATCTCATTTACAATAAGTGCTTTCATGAGCGATGCCGAGCACAGATTTCCCCCAGTTTGTCATTATGATTTGCCAACAGATACCTTCAGACTTCACTTTCTTTTCACACCTCCCCACGACTCAGAGCCGGTTCCTCAGCCCGCCTCACACGGATCTCTGCGGGAGGCTCTGAGAGATGGCTTCTACCCGCCCCACCTTGCAGAGGATCACGTGCACGGCTATATACAGGGAAAGGTTGTTTCTCAATTATCTTCATAATTGACTTTGATTTTGCATCAGTGATGATTCATGGAGTCTTCAACGAAGCCCCGCTTTCACTGAACAAAACTGCAGCCTGCCTCTGGATGGTGCACTCCTAACCACACAGCCTCCAGAACCCTGATCGGATGCCTCTGGGAGCCTTCTGCAATCACATTGATTCTGTTAAGGTTTTATTTTTAGAAAATCACAAATTAAAACAGTTTAAGTGAGTCTGCAGCAGTATCCACCAATTAAGCACGGTGTACAGGAGTGAGAACCCCAAGCAAAAACTCATTCAGGAAGCCCCTGAGGACCAGAAATAGCCACTGGGGGTTTTATGGCTGGATGTACAGATGTAACCAAATTAGAACAGCACTGGGCTCACAAACTAAGCGTGAAATTCATTTTTAAAAAATACACATGCAGGGCTCCCTGGTGGCTCAGTGGTAAAGAAGCCACTGGCCAGTGCAGGAGCCACAGGTTCGACCTCTGGTCTGAGAAGAGCCCATATGCCATGGAGCAACTCAGCCTGTGCATGGCAACTGCTGAGCCTGTGTGCGAGAGCCTGGGAGCATAACGACTGAAGCCTTTTCGCCGTACAGCCTTTGCTCCACAGCAAGAGAAGCCACAGCAATGAGAAGCCCACTCATGATAACTAGAAAGTAGTCTCCGTTCACGGGCAACTGGAAAAGACCTGTGCACAGCAACGAAGACCCAGCCCAGCCAAAAAATAAATAAAATAAAAATATCTTTAAAAACACACACATATTGGCTGCCACATGGCTACAGATAATTTTGCTTGTGCTTGACATGGGGACCAGGGGATGTGGAGGTGGGGCGCTCTATGATCAAGAGGCATTGGTGAGGGGCTCCACTTCCTCCAGGGAAACCCTGAGGTCTTGACCAGACAGATATTCATTGACCTGCTCCTTCTGCCTCTCTCTGCACGTGCGCACACACTCACACACACACAATACACAACCAGGGTTCCCCAGCGTCTATCTTCCTATGGAGTTCCAAATCCACCATGCATGACTTAAAAGCCGCTGCCTAACTCCCAATAATGACTTTATGGGCAGCAGACGGCAGGGAAAACAAATTAAGAAAGCTTGTTTCTGTTGTTTGGCGAAGTTCTCCGACTCTGGAAGTCATGGCACCCTTCTATCTCAAGCCTGCCTGAAGCAACATCTGAAATGGGAACATCACAGCTTTACTGTATCTTTTTCTCTCATGCCTCCTGACCCTTGTTCCCCAGATACCAATTTCTGTCTATCTTCACAGGACCTTAATTCTTTCAAAGAAGGTGGCTAATAAAAGCTGTTAAGTCTCCCAAGCTATTTGAATTTTAATACCCTAGGATTTAAAATATCAAAAGCCGTTCAGTTTAGACTAAAATGGGAGATACTAGTTAAGAACATCTTTCACAAGCTTTACAAACCAAACTCTCCTATTGCTAAGAGCTACACTGCTGATGTCCTTCTCTGTGGACTTTGACGTCTATATGACACCCTGATATACTTTACATATTTCTGAGAGTCACTGGGGAACATATTAAAATGTAGATTCTCAAGAGTTCTCCCTGCCCCTGTACCAGGGATTCAGATTAATTTGTTTTATTCTTTTGCAGGGTCATATTTAACCAGCTTCCACCATATCCCAAGATTCTGATGCATGTGGTTGCTTATCTAAGTTTTGAGAATATTTTTCTAAGACACTGGTTCTCAATCCGAGCTTCACAATGAAATCCCCTAGGGAGCTTTTAAAACTGAGTGTTCCTGGGTTCTAAATCTCCTCTTCTCATACAATTTCCCTGGGGTGACAGCCCAGGAACTGGGATTTATAAAAGGCTTCCAGGTGGCCCCCAAGTTCAGCCAGGTCTGAGCACCGTGAGGCTGAAGGTGGAGCTGCCAATCATTCCAGCTGTGCTCCTTCCCCAAATCTGGTGGATGCCCAAGCTGCAGGGAAGGCAAAGTCCTCGCCAGGAAGCAAGCCAGTAGACTGGGAGCTCCAGTCAGCATCCACCCCCCTCCATTAGGTTCAATTCCTGGCCATTTCACTGTGGTGCTTATCTAATCAGTTGCCATGGATTTCAGGGTTCATTTCTCAGGTGCCCCCTCCCACTCCTAGATGGAAAGTTCTGTAATCAGGCTACTGCCCAAGGTTGCTCTTGTGAAAGCCTGTACTACAAATATTTATAAATTTTAATGAGGTAAACCTCAGAAATAAGAGTCCTAGATGACATCGGTAGAGAAATGGACAGCTACCCGCGGACGGAATCAAAGCAGAGATTTAATCTGAAAGAGGGGTGGGGTGTGCATATTTCTTTTCCATTTTAACCTCTGATATGTGACTCCAAACCCAACAAGAAGAAACCTCCCCCCAAGAGCCCTGGATCTTTCGTAGGAACTGCAATTCTGTTTGGCTCCTAAACAAATATAACAGTAAAGCAGCAAATATGAGAACAAATGATATCGGCAAGAGGAAAAATAACTTACTTTGGGGTTTTATTTCATGAAGAGGTTTTTTATCTAAAAGAAAGAAAGAGAAAAAAAAAGAAAGTTGCATTTAATAAATTCACACGGAGCAGATATATATTCTATATCCCTTCACGTCTACCTCTATAAAGGAAACACTTTCTTTCTGCAGACACTATGGATTATGTTGTTTCTATTTTTCCTTTTCATTCTAATTTACAAAAATTTTTTTCTCTTTGGCAGTATTTTTTCTAGGATGATTGCTTCATTCTTTTAAAATAAAATTCCCTCAGGCTTACTAGAGTTTCTCTCTGTTGCATTTGCCAGATTCTTATCAGCATGATGAGAGCAGAGAGCTTGCAGCCTGCCCTGTTTTATATCCAGCCAGAAGTCTGCTCAGGTAAGGAATGCTATTTCACTACATATGATGGTAGAAAAATGAATCATGAATAAATATTTAAAGGCATCCTGCATTGGTTTGCAGTTATCATGGCCTGGGTAAATAGTTCCAAACTCTGCTGTTATTTTTTCTTTCCTGTTCTTGTTGGGTATAGATGTAGTATAGTGAGTATGTTGAAGGTTTGTTTTTAAGAAATTATGTTCTGTTTCAGATCTCAATTATCTGTTAAAAGGCAGATGATCTTAATGGAAAGGTGTCCTTCTGATCCTGGTATTGAGCAGGGCAGTGGTCAGCTGAGATGGATACAGAGAAGAGACACTCAATCTTTTCTAAAGTGAGCTAGACATATTTATCCTTTTATTTATCCATATATTCATTTCACGTCCCTTCATCCACCATCTTCCTGCCATCTCCCATCACTAAATAATTCTGCAGTCATCTTGAAAATCACTTGGAGACATGGTGCCTGGGACTCTGTCTGCCTTACACCACAGTCCCTCCAACTGACCACTGCCCTGCCCTTGGTCCCATCCCAGGCCAACACGACTCTACCACCAGGCAGAAACCCAGGAAGACTACACTTCAGACTATATGTTAAGTTCCAGAGGATCTGCAGGGTGCGTCACCCCTCTCATTGGTGCCTTCTCAGGGTGTCGATGGAACACCATCAGATGGCAAGCACAGGGGCTGTTGCTAACATTCAGAGAGTGCCATAACGTAGGGGACCTTGAAAGGTCACCCTGGGTTCTCTCCTTCCCCTGTTAGCCTGAAGGCAAGCCAAGCAGGGTGAGACACTGTCATTCTGGATTATGTTTTGAACGGAATCAAATCTCACACACTACACATCTGAGAACTTCATAAATATTATCTGGCTGACTGCATCTTAACCCCTCCCAGGCAGACAGCCATAGCTAGGCTCCAAATCCTTCAGAGAGCAGGAGTATCTCTTACCCTAACCCGCTCCTGCCCTAAAGACTGATTTTGACAGAAAACCCTTGCCACGTGTTTCAGATACAACTCTTGTGTATTTTGCCATCTGTTTTGTGATGGAAGTCGCTTTTAAAGTTGTGTGTAAATCATACTTCTGCAAATGGACCATCATTTTTGTTTTTTTTTTTTTTTTTTACAGTAAGGGGAAAGTTCACTGACTAAGGGTGATTTCTGGCCAATCTTTTTTAAAAAGGAAATCCTGGATCTTCTCTGGTGGTCCAGTGGCTGGGACTTCATCTCCCAGGGCAGGGGGTGTGGGTTTGATTCCTGGTTAGAGAGCTAAAATCCCACAAGCCTCACGGCCAAAAAAACCCCAAAACATAAAACAGAAACCATTATTGTCACAAATACAATAAAGACTTTAAAAAATGGCCCATTCAAAAAAATCTTGAAAAAAAAAAAATCCTCACAAAAGATAATTTGTTCAAATTGATATGATCAGATTCTTACACAGTCAGGTTTCTTTAAGCCCAAAGCTTGCATTTCCCTGACTGCACAGATTCAATACCATATTAGTTTTCCTGAGAGCAGGTGGAAACTCCCAAGGTCCAGATGCTAATGCACTCAAGAATTAGAATAAAACGACTTTGGTGGTTTTAACCTGACCTCAGTTTTTGCTTATTGCACGCTATCTGGAAAGCATTTGGCATGGGCATAGCCCTGCTGGCAGGCCAAGGCTGAAACATCTGAAAGTGAGGCATTGCTAGGACCACACAAAGAGACATGCAGAACAGCTGTTCGGAGTTCTGGCTGAGCTTAACAGTATTTTCTTCCCTCTAAACCACAGGAATGAAGATTATGCCAGGTAGCAAAATGAAAATCGATTAAAAACAGGTTAGATGTATAACTACTCCTCAGAAAAATACATTGAATATAGCTGTAAAAACAAACAAAAACAGGGTGGTTCTACCTGGTACAGTTCTGAAAAATGAGAAGAGTGGTTGGGGATGAAAATTCCAAGGCTAAGGACCCCGGACAGAGGACCACATGGATGCACAAGCAGAAGAGGAAGCATTTTGTCCTCTGATCTCGCCACCTCCAGCTCTGAGGATGTCATCGCTGGCAGTGGGATTCATGCAGACTCTCGAGATCAGAAGTCTCAGGTTGTCTTCATCTATCTCCGTGACCTCAATGTTCCCCACAGTAAAGTGGGAGCAATAAGGTTCTTAAAGGTTGGTTCCAGGGTTTGAACAGAACCCAGAAGCCGTGAAGCAGAGGGCTAGCACACGTTTAGCATTGATAAATAGTAGTTGATAAGTAATACTTTAACTTTCACATATTATGAATATGATCGTCATACTCGTTCAGAGGACAAAAGTGACCCACGTGCTGCTGCATGGAAACCAGGCACAGCTCCGAGTCAGAAACTCTAGTGAATTTCAGGGGTCATTGAACTGGAGTCAAGAAACATGTGCCTAACGACGTCCCTGGTGGTCCCGTGGTTAAGACTCTGTGCTCCCAATGCAGGGATCCCAGCTTCTGTCCCCAGTCAGGGAACTCAGATCCAACATGCCCCAATTAAAGATTCCGCATGCTGCAACAAAGACCCTACATGCCAAGACTAAGACCCGGCGCAGCCAAAAAACCCCAAACCCCCAAACACAAAAGGAATGTGTGCTGACTCCTGGCCTCTGCTTGCTGGCACCAAGGGCAAGTTGCAACTTTACTCTGATACATAAGAAGGACAGGGGTGAGAAGACCTCCATGTGCCCTAGCTTCCAGCCCTATAAATCTTTCGAATAACTACCAAAGACATTCCATAGAAATCCACATAAAATGAATTTCAGAAATAGAGTCAAAAGTGTTCAAACGGCTGCTTCTCTATCACTGGTGACAATGCTAAGATCTGGCACGTGTGTTCGCCTGCATCTTCTCATGGGGAAGGCTGGAAGTCACTGATGCCCACGAGGGCTTCAGTCCCCTGGCATTGGCATCAAAATTGGGTTTTGCTGTACTTTGTGAAATGCCAGTATCGCGTCAGCAAGCTGATCTCTGAGACCCTTTTCCTAGCTTGAAATGTCTGATTAGAGATTGTTCTACCGTGAGCTCCAGAGAGGGCTCCCCCCTACCCGCCCCCAGACCTCACGGTGCTGTACAAGAACAGCCCACCTCATGGTTCATGTCCTTTCATTCTGTTTGCATAATCATTTTCTCACAAGGCTCAGGGCCACGCAGCTACTGGCCTTGGTCAACCAAACCCTGTTTTAATTTCATGTTTCTCCAAGGCCATGGTTCAAATGACCCCTTTAGTAAATTAATCTATGAAAGCCATGGTTCTTCACATGGGCTGCACATTACAATTATCTGGGAGGTTTTTGTTTTTGTTTTTTAATACCCATGCCTGGGCCATCCTCCAAGAACTTCTAATTAATTGGGATTTGTGTATCTGTGATTACTGAGGGCCCCCCACTTCCTAATAACAAATTTGGGGCCCTGTGTACTCAACTTTGGTTCCTCTCTGCCTCTATAAGAGGCTCTGGGGCAGCTGGAGTGTACAGATGGGTCCAGAAGGATCTTAGAGGCAGAGAAATGTAATTCTGAGCCAGTGGCAGCTGATCTGTGGTTTGGGGAAATCCTACCAGTTTTCACAGGGTCTAACATATACACCAAGAGTATCTTCTGGGTAAATGGAAATTGATAATAAGGAATTATAACTCAGTCTTCTAATGATTATGCAAAAAAGTGTTTCTTAATAGCGTTTTAAATTGTTATGCTTTCTTTAAAACTCATTTTTTAATTTATAGTCACTGCAGTTATTGTATCAAAAAAAATAGATAACTGTAAGAAAACCCTGCCTAATTCCACCACCAAGAGATAATCACCATTATGCTAAATGATATATAAAAGTCTAAGCTCTTTTTTCCCTTGTGATTTTATATGTGTAAGATGATATGCACACGTTGATGCTTCTACATATATTAGCAGAAAACTACATGAAATTGATCGACATAATTGATCATTTTTACCCTCAAAGACATGGAACTGTCTTTTATATATTGTTCTGCAGCCTGCTTTTGTCTCAGTGCTGTACTGCAAATATTGCTTTGTCTCACTACGTGTGTGGTGACAGTATATGTGTGTAGAGGTGTATATGTATATTTATACATAAGAGAAAGGAAGGGAAGGGGAGAGAGAGACACAGAGGCAGAGAGAGGGAGAGAGAACAATCTACCTCTTTTTATTTTTGGTGGTGATTCATTTCTTTCCCATCTTTCTTTAATTTTTGGCTTCCTTTGTTATACAGGATGCTCCCAAAGCATTTCCATGGTATCCATTGTTCTTACAAGCTATTTATGGTTGCATTCCTAACTTCCCACCTTCCCACCTACCTATCCACCCACATCCACTCTTATCCTTTCTCTGCCAGGGAACAAACATGGCCAGCAATGTGCAGCCCACATCCTGCAGATCAGAGAAAGCAAGACTGAGGAGAGATGCCACGTGTGTAGACTGGGTTTCGGACCATTACGCTATGGAGATGTTGCAAGATGACAGATGCGGATGGAGTGTTCACTCTGAACCCACGGGCTGGGCAAGGGGCTGCCCTCAAAACCTGTGCCTTATGATTATTTGAAATTGGCTCCTATGGGTTTTGTATACCATACACATTTCTTGAGATTCAGCCATCAGAGCCACTCTGTGTGGACCAAATACCCACCAGGAGAGACCCTTGCATAGCTCTCTCCTCAGGGCAACAGTTGACACATGTCATTAGAGCTCATGATCACCATTCTTTTCACTAAACCAGACATGCCCCGTGTTTTCATCTTCAAAGACCACTTTTGTTATTTCCTTCTTCATTGACCATGTGGATCGATGAAGGCTTTGGAGCCTTTTTCACCACCCCCCTCCCCAACATATGTATTGAATTCAATTTTGTTTTAATTGACCCTCCAATCTTTGTAATCACAAATTATTTAGAGCCAATTCTAAAGTCTGTGGAAGAGTCAGTCTTCTCTGCCCATTCTCTCTGGCTAGTTCATTTGCTGGAATAGTTTTCTAGCATCATTAAGCAAGAATCTACCATGAATCGACATTGCCTCCGAACTGTGGCCAATTTATCTGCCTACCTTTATGGTTTTCTATTAACTGGTCCCACCCTGCCAAATATGACTCAGTTTCCACTGCACCTCAAAAAAAAATCCATGTTCTTGTCTGATCAGTCCATGAACTCTCAGTGCTTCCGTCCAAGCTGTTGCCTCTGGATACCCTCCTCCCTCCAAATCTCCTACATAAACATGTCCTCTCTCCACTGCATAGATCAGTTCCTGCTTTCTTCATGAAATCTCTGGTGATTACTACTCTGTCCAAAGGCATCTCTCCCTTCTTTAGACAGTTTATCTTACTTAATGTCACTAATATACAAAGCACAGGTTTTTCAAAATATAGTGCTTCATAAGTGTTCATTTGATTTTATACTTCTGTCATCACCATTAGTTATGGGTTCTGATCAGGAAAATCATGTTTAAATGAATGAAATAATGCCATTTGCAGCAACAGGGATGGGCCTAGAGATTATCATACCAAGTGAAGTAAGTCAGAGAAAGACAAATATCATGTGATATTGCTTCTATGCAGAATCTACAAAAAATGATACCAATGAACTTATTTACAAAACAGAAACAGACTCACAGACTTAGAGAACAAACTTCTGGTTTCCAGGGGGGATGGGTGGAGGGGAGGGATAGTTAGGGGTGGCCAGGTACACACTGTTATATTTAAAATGGATAACCAATAAGGCCCTACTGTATAGCACGGGAACTCTGCTCAATGTTTTGTGGCAGCCTGGTTGGGAAAATAGTTTGTGAGAGAACAAATCCAAGTATATATATGGCTGAGTTCCTTTGTTGTCCACCTGAAACTATCACAGCATTGTTAATCAGCTATACGCCAATGTAAAATAAAAAGTTAAAAAGAATCTGAAACAAATATTGAACTCTAATCAACTGTATGCTTGCAGAAGTTTTTAAGAGTGAAGTGTACCGATGTCTACAATCTATTTTGAAATGTGTCAAAAATAAGATGGGTTGGTAGAGGGACAGGTATACGATAAAGCAATATGCACGTGTGCATGCTAAGTCACTTCAGTCGTGTTCGACTCTTTGCCACCCCATGGACTGTAGCCCGCCGGGATCCTCTGTCCATGGGATTCTCTAGGCAAGAATACTGGAGTGGGTTGCCATGCCCTCCTCCAGGGGATCTTCCCAACCCAGGGTCTGAACCCAAGTCTCTTGCATTTCCTGCATTGTTAGGCAGCTTCTTTACCACTAGTGCCATCTGGGAAGCCCAAAGCAATACAGCAAATGCTAATTGTAGAATCTAGGTGATACAGACTCTTATGTGTTTGAATATCTTCATATTAGAATGCTGGAAACTTTTTTAACATGCTATTTGCTTGATTATTTACTGATTGGAAGAAAAGAGGTTATTGATTATCACTGTGCTTCATTTCCGCATGCTTTCTGTCTCCCTCAAAGACATTAATTAAGAAGCAGTGTTATGCTCTCTGAATGCTCTCTGAAGTTGCAGGAAATCCCAGGATCTGGTGGACCTGCTCTGTTATTAGCACTGGCAGATAATTGGATAAACACGAGGTCTGCTCTGCATTGGCAATATCACCACGATTAAGTGTGTCAGGCAGACCCTGAAGATGACAAGCAGAGATTCTGTTCTCCTGTGGATGCTGGAAGTTCACTAAGGCCCTCAGACACGTAGGAACACATCACCAGTTCTCGTAAACACCCTGAAACTCTTCCGGTGACGGGAAACACAGCAAAATTACAAGAGTGTAAAACACGGCACGTCTCTCTCTTTGCTCTTTTCACTTCTTAATTTCCGTGCCGCGTTTTCCTCTTTTTTTAAGGTCCTGCTCAGAAAGAACTCTTTGGGGACTGTATTTACCCCACGTGTTATTTCAGTTAGTTCAATTCTTGCTTCTTCTCCCCACTCTCCAGCCTGTACAGACCATCATAAGATCTGCTGCTCCTTTTAAAATGAACTCTTGAGCAGAGTTCCCTGTGCTATACAGTAGGTCCTTTTGATTATCTATCTTACAAATAGCAGTGTGTATATGCCAATCCCAACCTCTCAATTTATCCCTCCCCATGGGAAAAGAATCTGGAAAAGAAAAGATACAATGGTACATAAAACCAAATCACTTTGCTGTACAGCTGAAACTAATATGACATTGTTAACCAAATCTACTCCAATATAAAATAAAAATTTTAAAAGTGTATCCTGAGCACATCCAACCAGGTAGGACATGTATAGAGAATAAGAGGTTTTGAGAGAGTCCTCACAGGGTGTCCCAGGTGGTTATGTCTTGTTAGAGGAATTGCTGGCTTCCTCAGAGATAGCTGGGTAATTAGAGAAATTCCAGGACTAGAATGGCAAAAACCCTCACCTGAATAAAACCCTGTACGATTTGAGATGTACATGAATGAATGAACAAAAGTTCTATGGATATTTTCCACCAAAGAACTGTTCAAGATCTCATCATATTAATTTGGGGACGTCAGTTGAGTACTCTAAGAAACAGTTCATGGATGTGACTTCCGATGACAAAGACCTTCCAGAATCGCCCCTCAGCTGAAGCATAAGATTCATATGCATGAGTGAGTGTCTTCCTCCCTCTTTCTTTTTCCAAATTTGACATCTCTTTAAGGAATGTCTTTTGTATTTCCTAAACTCAGACAAATAAGTATCCATAATGACTGTACTTCCAGGGAGCGTTTGCATATTTCATTTTTGAACTAAATCATTTCAGTTTCTCAATTTCCTACCACCTCTGTTATAAAGTCCTATCCAGTCCCACTGATTCTGTGTGAGTTAGTGTGTTTTTGTGCTGGCTATACAGAGTACAACATGCTTTGGGGTCACTGCAAAGACGTTTAAGCACGTGTCTACACTTTCTTATCAGCAGTTGGCCTCAAAGTGATAAAGTGTGATGTTCTGAACTCTGCTCCAAGGGAAGCTGCATATTAAAATCCTTTTTTCATCCTATAAATTGTTTTGCTTTGATTCCCTCACTTCCATCCACAACAGAAAAATATGCATGTGTACACACACACACACATTCACTGAAAACAAAAATGTTCAGAGTATGTAACTCAAGCTTAAGGAAATAAATTATTGATTAATCTCATGGTGACCATTTTCCATAAGGCAAGAATAATATTCAAATTATTTAAAAAATCATTTGAAAGCATCCTATCGGCATATGCACCAGCCCTGACATAGGGTCATGGTGTGTCTGGGTTGGTCCCTTTAGTTGCTGGGTCACAAGGAGGTCAGTGTAGGCAATGGATTAGGGGTGGTGGTAAGATTTGGGAGGGTGTTTATTATGATGACTATTCACTAATTGCTAAAGAAATACTTAGCAACTGATATACGTAGGCCATCAGTCCTCTCTTAGGAAAAAAAAAAAAAAAGCTGTAAAAGAAATTGTGAATTGAGAATCTTTGACTAGTGATTTATTCTAAGCTCTTTCAGAGCTTTCCTTGTGGCTCAGCTGGTAAAGAATCCGCCTGCAATTTGGGAGACCTGGGTTTGATCCCTGGGTTGGGAAGATCCCCTGGAGAAGGGAAAGGCTACCCACTCCAGTATTCTGGCCTAGAGAATTCGATGGACTGTACAGTCCATGGGGTCCCAAAGAGTTGGACACAACTGAGAGACTGTCACTTTCACTTTCACGCTTCCTCATCCTTCCGCCAGCCACACACGTTCCTGCCATGACACTCTGAGTTGCGTGCACGCTCAGTTGTGTCCGACCCCTTGCGACCCCATGGACTGTAGCCCACCAGGCTCCTCTGGCCATGGGGTTTTCCATGTAAGAATACTGGAGAGAGTTGCCATTTCCTCCCCCAAGGGAACTTCCCAACCCAGGGATTGCACCAACATCCTGTGTCTCCTGCGTTGGTAGGTAGAATCTCTACCACCGAGTCACCTAGGAAGCCCACACTCTAAGTCTGTATTTTCCATCAATTTCCATCCCAGTGCCTGGACCAGTAAAGGGAATATGGTGAAAGTGAAAGTGTTATTTGCTCAGTTGTGTCCGACCCCTTGCGACCCCATGGACTATAGCCCACTAGGCTCCTCTGTCCATGGGATTCTCCAGGCAAGAGCACTGGAGTGGTTTGCCATTCCCTTCTCCTGGGGATTTTCCTCACAGGGATTGAACTCAGGTCTCATGCATTACAGGCAGATTCTTTACCATCTGAGCCACCAGGGAATATGGCAAGTACTCAATAAATATTTATTGAATGGCTGAGTACTACTCAGCCTTGTATGGACTTTCAATTACAAGCATTACAAAGTCAGGGTCTCCAAATTTCCCAATTTCTGCAGCATTTCCTAGGACATTGTAGCTTCTCCCTGAAGAGAATGGAGTAGATGCTAGGGACCTGCTTTGATGACTCAGTTCCTAGAAGAGGCTGTCAGTTTGGCTATCCACTTTGCTGGGGATAGGAGAGGGGTTACCTTGGTTTCAGATCTAAAAGATGTCCCCTCATCACCCTGCATATTCATCATCCAAATGGCTAATCTTAGGTGTGATTGAACTAGACCATCTCCTCAAAACCGGTAAAAAGCAAATATCTGACAGCACTGAGCCGCCAGTGGTCTTCATCATCTTATACATACAGATGTATAAAATACATACACGTGTATACAAGGTGAAATTCATTTACATATAGACACACACACGTACAGGAAAGCTACATTTAAGGTGGAAAATTAGAATCGAGTTTTCATATTGAAATCAATCTTAGAGATCACCTAGCGCAAAATCCACCCCCATCCCCTGCCCCACATTGGTTTGATAGTTATGGACACAAGTCAGGAGAGAGATCTGTCAAAGCCACAAGCTACTTAACAAAACAAGTAAGACCTAGGACTCCTGACTCCCAGTTCAGAGCCCTTTTTGCTACCCCCATGATCATTTGGCCCTTTCTAAATGATCATGGTAATTTTCTATTTCACTGCATGCTAACCCTGCACACTAGGGCTAGGGCTAGGGGTTAGGGGGTAGGCCCAGGGCTCTTCTCAGGATGAAGGAAAGGCCAGGGTTAATGATAAAGCATCCTGGTGATGTTCATGGCACTGTCATTTTCTGGATCACACGTCTCAAAGCTCTTGAAGACACATATGGATTTAATTTGTCACTTTAAGGAGGAAAGTTAGGATCAAAACAAAGACGTTTCCTCTGTCTATATTAATTCACTTTGCTCAGCACACCCCAGAGGGCACTGAATTCTCTACAAGAGTAGATTACTCTGTTTTAAATCACTTCCCTGATTGCGTTCTTGCCATTTCTTTTATGGTTGGTCCACTCTATGATCGCAGACATTAAATCTTTCTCTAGTCCAGACTAATATTTCTTACCTAGGGTTTTGTTGAGCCCTGATTAAATAAATATACTGCAGAGAGAGGTAGGGTCTGGAATACACAGAACTAATGAACTGGAGAGTGTTTGTTTGATAGGACAGAAGCCTAAATTTTGGAAACTTCCTGATCATAAGGGACTCTGGATAGCATTAGTTACTGAAAAATATGATCTATATATTTTAAATGAACTTTTTAAAAGGTTTTTTTTTTGATCTTGACCAGTGTTAAAGTCTTTATTGAATTTGCTACAATATTGCAAATCTATTTTATGTTTTTTTTTTTTTTTTTGGCCACGAGGCTTGTGGGATCTTACCTTCCCGAGAGAGATGGAACCTGTGGTACCCCCTGCACTGGAAGGCGAATTCTTAACTACTGGACTAGCAGGGAAGTCCCTCTACTTGATATTAAAAAAAAAACACAGGGCAAAACTGCTAATTTGGGGATGGGGGGATATGGAACAAGGGGAATGCTGACTGGTAACAAATATCACTGATCCAGAATGGCTGGCAGCAGGAGGATAACCCTGGAATCCATAGATTGCTGTAAAGTCCAGTAGTGTGTATGGTGGATTTATTTTCCCCCAATGAGGAAGGAATTTTAAGTGTGTGTTGGCAACTTAGAATCTGCTTTATAAAAATTTATTTTCTAACACAGTTGTTAAGACACATCTATTTCGTAACACGAGGGAAACTGTCAGTATAACGTGGAATGATTTCTCACTTGGGGATCATTGAGACCTTTCTCCTGGGCATTCACCTTGAGTTATTTTTAATTAGAATCACAGAATTTAGGACTCAGGACCTCATAGATCACCTGGTCTGTCTCCTCCTTAGAACTAAACCCCACCTGCAAAGGAAGACTGGAAAATCAAGAGCTGTTCATTCAGCTACTGGGTTGGCCAAAAGGTTCCACTAATCTTTTGTCCAACCCAATGCTCATGAGATGTTTCTCGGAAAGGATGCTGACCCTTTGGTTTGATGCCATGTTGTTAGGATTCTTGTAAGCTGTTTCCCTATAGTACGTCTCAAATTACCACTCAGAACTAGTTGCTGCAAAGAAATATTAATCAGATGTATTAAGAAAGGTTTTAACAAAATATCTACAATGTCATTTGTCAATACTTCTGGAGAAAATGGAAAACCTACTTTTTTCTGCAACAGGAAGAATCTCATTACTAGAATAATAATGTGAACATACACACATTATTATTTACACAAACGGAGCGCTTACTGTAGATATCCAATGCTTTGCATGGATTAACTAAATTCCCTCCTCAAAAGAACTCTTTGTAATAAGCACTAATACTTTTTATTTTTAAAGGAAGGTTTTATTATTTATTTATTTGGCTGAACCACGGGGCATGTGGGTTCCTAGTTCTCTCACCAAGGATCAAACCTGTGCCCCCTGCACTGGAAACTCAGAGTCCCAACCAGTGGACTGCCAGGGAAGTCCCAACAGGCATTATTATAACTTTTATTTTCTAGGTGAGTATATTTAGGCTTAGAGAAATGAAGAAATTTTCTCACAGCCTAGCAACCAAAATTCAAACTTAAGCAGTCTGACCCCAGAGCCCAGGTTCTTGGACCTGATTGTTATCTATAGGACGAATGTTCAAATCCTGTAGGCTCAGCTCCCTCGTTTCTTTCAATTCTAGGTTCATGTTCATTTTTCACATTTTAGAAAGAGAACATCTCAACTCAGAACCACAGAGGACACTGAAGTCCCTGCAGTCTTTGCTCTCAATGCCAGCTCAACCCAGGCCAACCCAGGCCAGCCCTCATGGCAACTCAACCTCTGAACCTTCTCACATCCTCAGTTCAGAGCCAGCGCCTTCTCTGTGCTTCCTGGGGATGCCATCTACCAAATATTTCTTTTTTCTTTGTCATGAATTTGTATTCCCACCGACTGTGGCTAAAATTTCATTTCCTGAAGAAATGTCTTTAAGCTTTCTATTGCGTTTTCTGCCTCCATTTCACAGACTGTCATGGGGATCCCTTCTCGTTTGTCTATTGAGTTTTCTTGGTGATGTGTATACCCTCTCTGAGTAATGCGATCTTGGAGGTAATGTATCCTGCTCTCCAGCTGCCCGAATTTAATTCAAAAGTCCTTCCTATTTACAGTGGAAGTGTTTTATTTCAATTCCTTCCATAAAATGAACCAAGTTAACAAGATGTGTCAAATAAACAATCTTCTAGAAATGTTTCTGTTGCATGACAAAGTACTTCCTGTCCAAACGCATTCAAAGAACGTAAGCACAGTGTAAAAGTTCATATTAAAATATGTTTGTGGGGGGGGTATTTGATAGGAATGGGAAAAAGTAGAAGAAACAAACAGACCAATTGCACTGATTCGTATTAGCTGAGAAAGTTCTTAAGTAGGTTACTTTGTTATGACTCTGTATGTGTAGCACAGGTTTATGAAGGAATAAAGTAAAGGTAATGACAGAATGAACACTTCCTGCATACAAAAAGCATCTTAAGTACTTGTTTCAGAACTGGTTGGTAAGAAAAGCCAATTTTTTTTAAAATTGAAGTATAGTTGATTTACAATGTTTTGTTAGTTTCAGGTGTACAGTAAATTGATTGAATCTATCTGTCTATACATATATATACATATTCTTCAGATTCTTTCCCTTATAGGTAATTACAAAATATTGACTGCATTTCTCTGTGCTATACAGTAGTAGGTCATGTTATTTATCTATTTTATATACAGTAGTGTGTATATGTTAATCTCAAACTCCTAATTCATTCCTCTTCGACTTTCCCCATCGGTAATCATTAAGTTCTTTTTCTACGCCTGAGGCCAGTTTTTTTTTTTTTAATAGTTTAGTAAATACATATCAATCATTGGCCAACGATGAAGATCAATCCTTATTTGGAAGGTGGATTATGTTCAAAAAGACAATCAGATGTCTTTATTATCTTGTTAACAAGGCATAAATGGAGAAAATCCACAGGGGGTGGATAACAAAGCAGAGACATTTTACAGTGATTTGTTGTATATGGTTCATTCTTTTGCCTTTTTTATGCTCAGTTCCGCTTAGGATGTGGTACTTGAGTTCAGGGCCTCTTATCATGAGGCGCAAATGGAACAGTTTTAGCCTTGTAGAATTTTTCAAAAATGCCTTCACTAAGACACGTGAGTATTAAGCCATCTCTATTTTCTTTTTTAATTAAGCACACGGGAAACTTCAGTTATGAGCCACTTCAGTCTCTTGTTAAAGAATGTTATTCACTGGTCTTCTTACTGGGTCTCATCGTGGGAGAGATTTTACTGGAGCATGGGGGGAAGGCTGTGGCTAAGCTGCTAATGATGCCATGTGTCCAAATCTACATTCTTATTACTCCTGCGGGTGTGCAATATTATATCTGCATCTTCTATGCAGTATACGTAAAGGCAACTCTGAATTAATCAATTGTTTGTTATGCAGAGAGGCAGTTATTGGGTATTTCTAGGAGAGATCTTTATGTAAAAAGGGATACCTACTATATACTATAAATGGAGTGGGAATGGGTTTTTAATATTAAAACTCCTTGGGAGAATTAGCAAGCAGCAGGAAACTACATGACGACTTCGTGCACGGTGCTAGTATGTTATCTCGCTGATGCCAGTTTTATTTTTTTGTGATGCTACAATTTTACGATACTACAATCAGGCAGTTGTGTAGTGCCGTGGGCCCTGAAACATGAACTTATCCAACAAAAGTTGAAGAATGAGTCCTGTGTGAGTCCTGACTCTGCCCAAAGGGAGGATGTGTGCATTTTGTTTTAATAAAGGGATATCCATCTGTTATAATCCCATATACAAAGTAGACATTCGGTAAACCACCAGCAAAAACGAAGAGTTGTTTCAGATGCACTCAGCCAACTCTGGAATGAACATTTTCTTATTCAGTGCCCTAGAAAATACAGGGAAGGAACCCAGGTAATTACTGTAATGGATAACAATGAGGTTTAGAATGATCCAAGGGAAAATGCTTACAAGGCAACCTTTCGTTTGATGTGATTACAGGTTCACCTTTTTAGGTGCTCCTTTTAGGTCATGTAAGTAGATAGCTCAACGGACAATGTGGTTAGATTGGAGATGCAGCTTGGGGATGTTTATTTGAACCTGCTATTGTATGGGATGTCTTTATCCTTGATGAGGTTTCCAACCCGTTAACTGCAACTTTTCTTATCAGCCGGTACCATCAGAAATGAAAACAAAGCATCGTGTAACTGCTCTTTCTGTTTCTGAACTATCAATGTTGAACTGACCTATCTCACATCCTGACAAGGACGGATTAGCCATCAGGTAGCCCAGCCACGAAGCTTCCCTTTCAGGCCCCTGTGGCACTTCTCTGGGTTCATCATCACTGCCCATCGGAGCACTAATCCTGTCTGAAGCGAATTCACTTAAACTTCTGAAGGCAAAGCCTTTAGTTTTCTATCTGCTGGAATAAAAAGTGTGGGGAACAGGTTCCCCTTACTTCTCAGATTCAAACTAAACACCCCACCATGTTCACCCTTCTGTCCCTGCCAATGAGGAATGCACATGTCATTTACATGTACATATCAGTGATCCTCCAGGCACAGAAGCAGCTAAGTTCAGTAAGTGTAAAGGACAGCAGTTGGGAAGCTACCTGATTCTGAGGTTAAGGCTTAGAAAACATGGATGCACAAGTTCCCATTTCTCGACAGGCATTCTACATAATTATCTTCCTGGAAAAGAACAGTTCCAGCATAAAGGCACTGGATGTTTATAGTTTATGCTTGCAATTTGGAACCTCGCACTCACTGCTATTGGCATCAACTGCCTAACCTCACCAGTTCTGGGGCATTTATTTCCTTGTTGGGAGCATTTAGGTGTGGCCATCTGTGCTAGCGTAACACTAAGGTCCTGTGCTTCAGTCACAACTGACCAAGCAACAATCATACCCCTGTATTAAAGCGATCGTTCAGAGCTGGCAGCTCCATCTCTAGGAGAAATGCAGCCCTCAGGGACAATAAAGGAAATCCAGATGCTTTGTTGAGAGCTAAGTAAAAATTAAAGAATTGTAGGTCATCCAAGAGCCAAGCAATGTCACTGTGAAACTGCCAAGAGAAGTTGGGGAATTGAGGACTTGCTTCAGGGTTGTGTCTGGCATAAAGGGGAAAAAAAATAAAATGAAGGAAATTCCCCAATTGGAACATGACCCAGATCTTTCACAAAGTGACTGCTCCATAAAGCTGTTGCCAAATGCTATTTTAATCAAACCCAGCCTTCATTGGATCTCCATCCCGAGAGCACAGCTAGTTTCACCAAGAGCACTTCAGCAGAGTACCAACCAGAAGCACAGAGTAATGTTGGCACCATCTAACTAGACTGCTGTTCACTGATTCCTGCAGACACAGTCAAATGCGCTTCATCGTTGCTGACATGGGACCCACTCTGTGTTTTAAAGGGCAGACTGTATCCCAGTGTTGGGCTCTTAGAAACACACTCCTTTCCCACTGATGTATAAACACATCTCATTCACATCTATGATTTCACAGGCTTCAATTTTTTCATCAAAAAGCTTAGTCATTGTAACCATCAAGAGTCTCTGATCATGTTTGACAGACATCTTAATATGCATATAACAGAGGCAAAGAATGGTAGACAAACCCATTCTTAAGTAGAAAAGGGAGTAGGGGAACGAAGAGATTGAACAGAAAGAAAAGGCTTACATAGCGTTTTAAAGTCATGAGCGGATTTTAACAGAGCTCTCCACCTCCAGTGCTGAACATATTCTAAAGCTCACTGTTCTGCTCATTTTCTTTCCACTACTGGAAAATGGAAACAGAATACTCACTAAATAGCACATGTAAGACTTTAACCACACATGGCCAAGGTTCATAGGAAGGTTTCATTCAGTAACAAAGTAATTTCCTGAACCTTGGTTTGATTGGCTTTAAGGAAGGAGCTAGGCTTTGGAACTTCACAAGTACATATGCATCTGGGGTGGTTAATTTCACGTATCAACCTGACCAGGCCATCAGGTAACCAAATATTTGGTCAAACATTAGTCTGTGAGGGTGTCTTCAGATGAAATCAACGTTGCAATAGGCAGGCTGAAAAAGAGCAAATTGCCCTCCACACTGTGTGTGGGAAACATCTAATTATTTGAATGCCTGATCCTTCCCAGGTAAGAAAGACTCCTGCCTGACAGTTTCTGAACTGGGACATTGGTTCTACAGACTCTGGATTTGCCAGCTTCTATAATAATATGAGCCAGTTTCTTATAATGAATATCTTTATATATGTATGCATATATCCTATATCTTATACATGTATCTTATTGGTTCTGTTTCTCTGGAGAACCCTGATGAATACAATATCTCAGATTTTAAAACTGGGATCTGGACTGGTCAGTATCCTCCTACTCAACTAACAATATAAATACAAATAAATAATATTCACATATTTGATCATTTTTTCTCACATCTGGAGCTAACCATTGTCTGTCTTCAATCAGTAACTCTAAATTTCAGTCAACTAAGGTTGAAGCTTGACATTTATAGAATTTTCCCTAAGCTCAAGTCGAACTGGTGGTTGTTAGATGGTGCTAGTGGTAAAGAACCCACCTGCCAATACAGGAGACATAAGAGACACAGGTTTGATCCCTGGGTTGGGAAGATCCCCTGGAGGGAGGCATGGAACCCTCTCCAGTATTCTTGCCTGGAGAATCCCCTGGACAGGATTCTAGGACAGGAGCCTGGTGGGCTGCAGTCCATGGGATCACAAAGAGTTGGACACCACTGAAGCAACTGAGCAGGCAGGCCAGGAAGGTTATTACTATGTCCTATAATAGACAGCATATTCAAAAGCAGAGACATTACTTTGCGGACTAAGGTCCGTCTAGTCAAGGCTATGGTTTTTCCAGTGGTCATGTATATCCATACATGAGAGTTGGACTGTGAAGAAAGCTGAGCTCCGAAGAATTGATGCTTTTGAACTGTGATATTGGAGAAGAGTCTTGTGAGTCCCTTGGACTGCAAGGAGGTCCAACCACTCCATTCTAAAGGAGATCAGTCCTGGGTGTTCTTTGGAAGGACTGATGCTAAAGCTGAAACTCCAGTACTATGGCCACCTCATGTGAAGAGTTGACTCGTTGGAAAAGACCCCGACACTGGGAGGGATTGGGGGCAGGAGGAAAAGGGGAAGACAGAGGATGAGATGGCTGGATGGCATCACTGATTCGATGGACGTGAGTTTGAGTGAACTCCGGGAGTTGGTGATGGACAGGGAGGCCTGGCGTGCTGCCATTCATGGGGTCGCACAGAGTTGGACACGACTGAGCAACTGAACTGAACTGGTAATAGTACTATAATACTTCAATCAGTATTCTCTTATTTCTATTTTTTATTTCTAATATTTCAAAAGTATCTAATGATCATCTAAACTATAGCCAGTGGCCACACAGTTATACCGTCAAGGGCTTTTTAGAAGATATATGAGATTATTGTCTTAACTACAGTCCTAATCAATGTTAAGAAACATGTCAAGAAATAGTCACAACTTAAAGGTATAGTTCAAATATATCTGGTGGTGGTCAAGGGTAGGTAGCCAGAAACACATTTTCTTAAACCTCTTGCTAATCAGTTTGTGTTGTCTCCTTATATTTGAAAAGAATGGAATAGACATTTCATCAGCAAACACAGATGAATGACTAATTAACAAGTGAAAATTTGCTCAATATCATTAGCCATTACGGAAGTGTAAGTTACAATAAAAAAAAAAAAATCTACATACTCGTTAGAATGACTTAATTTAAAATGACCAATAATAAGTGCTGGCAAAGATGTGGAACAACCAGCAAGTTACATCCTAGTGGTAAAAATGTAAACAATTACAGTTAGTTCAGAAAGTCTCTTATGCCATTAAATACCTGATTATGATATGGATCACTAATCCCATTTCTAGGTATGTACCCAAAAGAAATGAAAATACATGTCCACACAAGGTCTGTATACAAGGGTTCATAGCAGCTTTGTTCATAGGAGCCGCTAGATGGAAGCAACTCCATGCCTATCACCTGGTGAAAGGATAAGGACATTGCGGTAGATCCATAAAGTGGAACGCTATTTAACAAAACTAAGAAGTTAATTACCGATGGGTGCAGCAGAATGAAGGAATGTCAAACGCATTATGACAACTGAAAGAAAGCAGAAAAGTGTTGCTTAGGGGTAGGGGAAAAGAAATGACTGCAAAAGAGTGCAAGCATACTTTGGGGATGAAAGGCACCGTTGTCTATCTTGATTGTGATGGTATATTTACTAGAGAGCAAGGCCCTCTCACTCCTGAGACGGGTGGGTGAAAAGTCAAAGTGTTAGTCGCGTAGTCTTCTCTGAATCTTTGCCACCCTATGGACTGCAGCCTGCCAGGCTCCTCTGTCCATGGGATTCTCCAGGCAAGAATACTATAGGGAGTAGTCATTCCCTTCCCCAGGGTATCGTCCCGACCCAGGAACTGAACCCACGTCTTCTGCATTGTAGGCAGATTCTTCCCACCAGGGAAGCCTGAGATTTGGTTCTCTTTAATTACAGACCTTTGTATTGTATCTGACATATGCAGATTACTCAGAAGTTGAACTGAGCAAGTAAAGGAATTATGGGGCTATGAGGTAGCGCTTGTTTCAATGTACTGATCATTTTAAACTAATTCATTAACCATTCCGACTTATTTTGAAAATATAACTGTTTGTAGAGGTTTGCTTTCAAGCATAGCTAGTCATATTGACATAGAAAAATAAATACAACTTAGATGCCTCCTTCATACTATAATCTTCCTAAATAAAAAGTGACACATATTCCTGAAAAGATGACAAATTACTGAACTACATTATTTTTGGCTGGATATCATCCTAGAAGGCAACCTAGTTCTAAAGAATAGGTATGCCCCGAATCTCCTGTTTTTGAAGGATCTAAGGAAAATCAATATACCCTTTAGCACATCTGAATGGGCAAGCAGAGGAAGGATTGCTATTTATCGAGCACCTATTCTGTGCCATAAAATATTCAAAATACATTTTTTTAATACTGGGCCCAGAAGATAACCAAAAATAGGCACTTTTGGGGTACTTTTGGTACAATTCATTGATGTTAAGCAGTTGAGTGACTTCCCCTAGATCACAAAGCTAGTAAGGGACACCACCAAATTAAAACTCACCTCTGTGTGGTTCTATTTAATCCTCCCATGGTTTCATACCCAGGCAGACAGTCACTTGAAGAAATTATAACATAACCTCAGGAATAACGCAAAGGCTTGGAAGTTCTGAAATGGGCATTCTATTTTGGGCCACGCCAGACCAATCTGAGACAAACCCAGCCACTTCCTCAGTGCCGTATTTTCCCCCCATCTGCAAGGTAACAGTCACAACGCATGTCCCATGGTCTCTGAGGATTACGAAATGCTTTAGAGTCTGGTAAAATTCTTGGGAGAAATACAAGCCTACGTTGATCCAGATCGGAATTTCACTAAACCTAAAAACACTGGCCCCTATAAGAAAAGAACGGCTAAGCCCCAAAGTCTAACACATTTGCCTACATCATTTCTCTCCCAACCATATCTAGTTACCTTCCCAGTGAATACATGCGGTGGAACTGACAGTGGTAACAATGCTTAAAGTGACCTATTTGTCTGCTCTTTGACACTTTCCACCGGCTTTCTTTTTGCTCTGGGGGATTTTGTTTTCTGGGAACTGGTTTCACTGAATCAATGGTCCCAGCATTATCATAGCGTCTTTTCCTATGATGGACAGACACAGAAGATGTGTACTGTAAAGTCTTACCTAGGATGCAAAGGCCGTCTGTGCAGTTCTCGGATTCCTGGCTTAGACCTTCGCAGAATTTGCCCCCGTTTCTTGGGGCGGGGGCTGTGCATTCTCGGATCCGCAGATGCTCACACTCTGGGCTGCAGACCGACCACTCACTCCACACTTCCCAGCTCCCGTCCACTTCAAAGGGAAACAGAAGGAACCATCGTTAGACTGCATCTGACAGCTGTCAGGAGACTCACCCCAAGGCCACTGTGGTTCTCAGAGCTGGATTTTAAAGAAATCACCACCACCACAGAAAGAAAATACTACATCTGTTTATCTTCTCTCCATGGTTTCTTTCCTAAGGAGACAGGTGAACAGCAGCAATGGTATAATTCTCTTGCTGTTGCAGGATGAGACCAATTACTGAATCTGGGCAAACATGTGAATTACCCGTGCCCTCAGGTTAGCTACTCATGTCATTATCCATTCTTTCCCCATCTTTTATGCCCAAGTGCATCTTAAATGGACAGATACACTCGGTGCAAGAACCACTAGTAATCACTACTTCCTTGTGGGTTGATAGTTTAGAATAGAAAGTAGAATAAATGCTCTTTAAGTCCTAAAAGCCCCTCAATAATAAAAAGTTAAACCCATATATATTGATAGTATTAAACTAAAACAGGTCAGCCAAGCCTCAAGATACCGAGACTTACACAAATAGAATTTCTTGGGTTATAGATTGCTGCTGTATGTAGAAACGAACAAGCTGAACTTAATTCCACTAAAAAACAACCCTAGAGATTATGGCAGCTGTTGGAAGCCATTGTTTCACTACCTCCTAGGAATAGGTCAACCGTGCTTATGTGGGTTATTGAAGATATTGCCATTTTTAATCTAGAGCAACTAGTCAAGAGCACGTGCATGCTCAGCTGCTCAGTCGTGTCTGACTCTTTGTGACCCCATGGACAGTAGCCTGCCAGGCTCCTCTGTCCATGAGATTTCCCAGGCAAGAACACTGGAGTGGGTTGCCCTTTCCTTCTTCAGGGGATCTTCCTGACCCAGGGATTGAACCTGTGTCTTCTGCATTGGCAGGCAGATTGTTTACCACTGAACCACCTGGGAAGCCCAGTATAGGGTAAAATAAAAATACTAAATTTGAAGCAAAATATCTGAGTCCTTGTGTCGGTTCTGTCAACATTTTGGCTGAGCTACCCTAATCGAGCACTTCACCTGACTTTACTATTTCTGTCAACTGGGGAATCATAAAATTCACGGCACAAAACTAAAGGACATTGCTTGTGTAAATGTGTCTTGCACAGTACCTGCACATAGTAAGCACTCAATAAATGTGTACTGAATACAAATTCAGTACAGGCAACTGGCAAAGCCTCGCCTTAGCTTTGAGTGGCAGGAGATTTGCAATTTTAAAGACACAAGACTCTGGTCCAGTGTCCTTGGACTTAATGTTGGATCATGCGTGTGAGACCCAGAATCCATTTATTTCTCAGTGGGAGGATATGCTTCCCATTCAGAAAGTCATCTTCTGGCTCATCTATTTCTCATTGTATAAATTGGGTTACAGCCAGTAAGACGAGCAAAAGAACTTGCAAAAGCCCTCTTTGGTAAATGAAGCCTATTCAGAAAGGAAGGCAATCATAGCCCACATGTAAAATAGAAATGGCTGTGATGCAATCTCTGCCGATTGCATTGTCTTAAATGCAAAGGTAAACCTGATGAGGTTAGTTGAATGGTGACTGATGATAAAAGGTCAAGTATTTGGTGCCTGTTTTGTGCTCAAAGGCAATTCACTACACCTTATTATACAGATGAATGCTACACAATGGGAGAACCCAAGGAGAGAAGGGTATGGCTTAGCCCAATCAAACACTGGTACTATAAAAATACATAAAAACATTTGGCTTACTGATGTTGCGTGTCTAGGGTAATCTGAGTATGAAGAGAAAAACTATGCCCCCACAGAGAGGTATTTCATCCATGTTCTTGCTATTACAATGAGTTCCGCATCAGTACTCTGGACAAAGGCTCCGTTCTAAGAACTTGGAAGATGTTGACTTTGGGAAGGCAAGTTCTACTGAACACTTCACACCAGCTCAATCGTGGTGGTGGATGAGAAGGGGAAAGGAAATCTACGCATATCTCACCAGGACAGAGAGCAGTGCAGGTTATTTTCTGCACTGACATTCCCTCACAAAAGGCTCCACCATTGAGAGGAGCTGGGTTGGTGCAGGTCCGGGAACGTTTCTGCCATCCTCTCCCACAGGGAACATTGCAGGCTGACCACTCTGTCCAGGAAGACCAGCCTCCATTCACTGAGAGAGAAAAATGGGGAGGGGAGAAGAAAAAAAAAAAAGAAAGGAAAGAGGTTTTTACTGATTGCCTACTATGTGCAAGCCACTTGCCAGGTGTTGTGAGTTGGGCATCCAGGGACCAAGAGACCGGTGGGACCCTCACCGGCTGCCCCACTGTGTGGCAACTGTGGGGCTGATCTAGTCTGCACCTCCCAGTCTACGCTTCTGTAGACCATAGGAGGGACACAGAGAATCTGCTTTGCAAGGAAATGATGAACCAGAGGAAGAAGTCATCAACATATCTCTCCAGCACTTGCAATTCCAGAGGAGAAGAAGAAAATACCAGCATCTGAATTTCTATTAACTTTCAGTGCTTCAAACGTCAATCCCAGGGCTCTTCTATTACAAAAAGGAGTGCTTACTTCAATAGCTGGGAATTTCACTTATCCATTACCTGAGCTATTCAGCAAATAGTCATGTTTGTTTTTGGTGGATTTCATATGCCAGAAGAGGAACTGTGAATAGCCCAGTCTGGGGAGGATGGGGTGGATGTTGGGTTTGGGAAGAGTGGGAAGCGGAAGTTGCTCTGATTCTTTTCAAATGTAAACACAATGGAGGCAAAGAAAGGTCTTTTAAAATTCTTTTGAAAACAGATTGACAATGTCACTCACTGTCCCCTGGAAGTCTAATCTTGGATGAAAGAGCAAATACATTCACGGCTATAGGCGTCACCTACCAATGGGCTGAGGCAGGAGATGGCGCTATAATGGAAACCCGCCGGAGTCCCTTCAGTGCTAGACACAGAAAGTTCTAAGGAAATGCACCTCCCTCTATCCCTCTGCTTTCTATCCTCTCTATCCACTCCGGGCCTTTGGGCTGGTCTTACCATAAACCACCACTGTGGCTGACAGGCTCCTCCTCTTGGCTACGATGTTGGCCGCCATGCAAGTGTAATTCCCGGAGTCTGAGAGCCGCGCCTGCCGGATGATGAGGTTGTGGTCCGCCCTGGTGTCGATGTGCTCATCTTGTTCAGAGTCTATGGGCTCCTCATTTTTCAGCCATTCCACCTATCGGAAGTCAGGAATGTTTACAAGTCATTAAACACACACACACACAAACCTTTCTGGAATTGGAAAATGAGTGGTTAGAGCATATGGGAGAGAGATGTACGTAACACACAGAACAGCAACACGAATGCTATCTTTTTAATCTTTATTCCATACACCATCCTTTTCATTCATTTGGTATATTCAGGACATGAATACTCCAGTTAATAAACTGGAGGTGGGAAAAGAATATAAGCATCCTATTGACTTTGACCTATTTTCTAAAAATGCAATAAAAGACTGTAATTAGGTCATTTCATTATATTTCATCAGGTTACAACTCTGATGATGATGATACTCCAATAACTGGCCCAAAATGGAGATCAGAAAAAGCAACACATATAGGTAGAGCTTGGACTCTGTGCAGAGAGGGTATTATGTTCTCAGACAAGGTTTGAAGCTCATATTGTTTGCATTTAAGCAACAACAACATAGATTTGGGTAATCAGAAACACAGAAATGAAACTCAGATCTCAGTGTTCCCTGGTTTCAGGAATATGTTTATTTGGTGATCATTTATGTTACTCCTTTAGTGATTTAACAGATGTTTAGGTCAGATCAGATACCCGACTCATTTAAGCCCCAGCCTCCCTTCCAAAGGACCTCACTTTTCACATCCTCTGAGTATAGACTAGTCCCATCTCTGGTTTGTTTCCTCTAGCTTGCTCCTAGAGTGTCTATTTCTCTCTTTCCGGTTCCACCTTAAACCTATCCTTGGCCGAAAGTACTCTTTCCCTGGACACTTGAGGAAGTCACATATGGGACCTTCTGCTCCCTGGATCTTCATCCTCCCAGAAGCTGGGGCACACCGTCCCTACATCCCCTAATTCATCAAGCAGACCAGGCTTCCCCAATCCAGCTGCCTGCCTTCCCCATGCTGCCTTCTGCTTCTACATCAAAACAACATCTCCATTGTCTTGTGCCATCTTGGTAGCATCATATACAGCTCCTGTTTGACAAGAACCATTTAGCTCTAGTTATCATTATGTGTTATACACAGGAATTTAACAGACACATCAAAACTGTAATTTAACCAAGAAAGCAGTCACTACACCAAAAAGACCTCACACATAAGTACATGCATCCGGGTTCTTTTCACGTACCCTGCCCACTGCTAACACAGATAATTGAAAGTTGGCTTTAGAAGATGTCTCATTTCATCTTTAAATGTAAACAATTATAATTTATTGCCAATAATCAAGTGACACCTGTTAGCAATTCGGTTTAATAAATATTTTTGGCTCCCATTAAAAGGGATTTATTTACCAGAAGAAAACCTATACTGATACTTTAATATTTATCCCAAGAACCATCCCAAGAATGAGCGTATAGAATACCAAAAGTCATCGGTCAATCCAAAATCAGTCCTAGATGAGGAGGAGTTTTAGTAAAAGAAAATGATGCCAAAATAGCCAAAAGAGATCTGAGAACTGCTTTAAAACATGTACAAGAGCTGAAAAAGCAACATGGTGCAAGACCATGAAGTAAGGAGGCAAGCTAGCTTCAACCAGCAGCTCCTCAAGGCATCACCATGTGCCAGCCTTGGGTATAAGAACTAATGATGTCCAAAAGCACTGCTCTGTTTAACGAAGCAGGGCAGTGGAGCCAATTTTAAAACAATCTGACCACCAGTCCATTACAAAATATCCTCCACTCCCCAGAGACACTGCATATGTTCCAGCCATTCATTCATTCAAGTATAAATACTCCAACATTTACTCAACATCAGAGGTCATCCTGAGAGTTGAATAAAGTGACATAAACAAAACCAGCATAACCTTTTCTTTCATGGACCTTACAGTTAATGGTTAAGATGGAAACAAGTAAATCTAGGGACTTCCCTGGTGGTCCAGTGGCTAAGACTCTGTGCCCCCAACACAGGGGGCCTGGGGTCAATCCCTGGTCAAGGAAGATTCCACATCATGTGACTAAAAAGATCCTGCATGCCGCAACTAAGACCCAGAACATCCAAAGAAATAAATCTACAAGAAAAGAAGTAAATCCACATTGCCACCAGAAAGTAAGAGTTGTCGGCAATATCTGTGATAAAACATTTATTTATGTTAAGCCAACTGGATTGGGTTTTCTGAACCACCATCACTGCTGTGTCACTGGAGAGAGCAAATTGGTCAGCTTAAAGTGGGTCTGGGGAACTCTGGTTCCACTCCACTCTCCTCCTGGTCCAGAAATTCTGAGTGCAAACTGTTTGGTTTTCTGATTGTTAATTTCCGACCCTTTCCATTTCTAGTGCCTACAAAGCCCTTCCCTCCTGTCTCCACCTTAAGTCATCTTCTTTTTCCATCCTTCCCCCTGCAAACAGCTGGTCAGGAAGTTGGGGAAGTGTGGCCATGGTCCATAAGTAAATCATTTCTAGTGAGGAAATGACCCTGGGGGCAGTGGCCCTCGAAACAGAAACCAAAGTAGGCCTAGCACCTGGAAATCAAAGAAAGCTTTCCAAAGCAAATCTGGGCCCAAAGGAAATTAAAACCACAGTCATTACCAGAGGTCTGGTTCCAAATTAAAAACTTATATAAAATACCTCATGCACAAAATGAAGTGGTCAACACATGAGGAAAATATTTGCCACAGATTTGATATATAAAATGGTAATAACCTGATAATCTGAGGGTTATGATCTGAATCACTCATGTTCTTGTATCAATTGATGATAAAATGTCATCCAAAATAAGACGGAAAAAACACATGCTAATTAAACAACTCAATAAATATTCTATACCACTAAAAAAAAGGTGAACAACAATATAATGACATTATTCCTACCCAAAGAACGAAGATGAAAATGACACAAATGTACACAGGGACACACACACATACAGTATTTTTTTAATTGAACTTACAGAGTACCAGGCATTTCTGCTATTGCTGCTCTATGATTATCTCCTTTCTGGAAGACACTAATAGCCTCTTAACTATGACCTGTCTGGTGCTTCCATTCCTGCCTCCATAGTGGATTCCCCACAAAGGGATTAGGTCATATCCTTTTCTGCGCCCAAATCGTTCTACTGCTTTGAACTCCACTAAGAACAAAACTGCATATCCTTACCGTGGCTAAGAAAGTCCTTCTTGGTCTGCCCCCTAGTTAATTTCCCACCTTAGATTCCCCAAGTAACCTCTGTGCACTCTACTCCAGCCCTACTGGACTCCTCCTGTTCTAGAAAACTCAAAGCAAGTTCCTACCTCAGGGCCTTAACACCTGCTGCTTCCTCTGCCCGGAAGGCCTCACCTGCGAGTGTCCCTAAGGCTCAACCCTACCTTTCATTCAGGTCTCTAATCAAATTCTGCCTCCTTAGAGAGGTCTTGCCTGACAACCCTTCTCTAATATATGAGCAAAGTCCCCTCACTCCCTGTGTCCTGCTTTAATTTTCTTCCTAATATTAGCTCCATCTAACAGGCTTAAAGATAGTAAGCCTTTTGTTCTTGTAATTGTGATCTCAAGAATTTGTTAAAGAAAATTGTTGGGGCTACAAACAAGGACTTAAACACAATAAACTATTTTTAGTTGCAAAAAAGAAAGAAAGAGAAAAAAAAGTATGGCAGAGCTCTATTTAAATAAATCATGATTCAATAATTCAATTTAAAATTGTATAGCACTAAAGGTCATGATTTCAACTAGTGAAAATACTGAAAATGCTCATAATGCATGAAAGAGTCAAACTGCATAACTGTGTTTAGTGCAATCATAAATTTGTAAAAACAACAAAAAAAGAAATCATAAACATACATATTCTTTAAAAATGATTGGAAGAAAATGCAATATGCTGCAGAGGTTTTGAAAAAAGACTTGCGGCAGCTGTTTTTTTTTTTTTCCTTCCTGGTGGTTAACTATGGCACATAAAGGAAAAGGTCTTTATTAATCTGAAAAACAACTATGTTAGCTTATAAAAGTCTTTTACTTACATAGCACAGTAGTATTAAAATTTATATTTAGCCATAGACTGCTTCCTCAAATTAAAGCTTATCTGATCATATGGTATAAGATATGTGATCATATATATATATCTTATGATATCACTTACATGTAGAAAGTTAAAAAAAGATACAAATGAACTTTATATACAAAACAGAAATAGACTCACAGACATAGAAAACAAACTTAGGGTTACCAAAGGGGAAAGTGGGAAATGGACAAATTAGGAGTTTGGGAATAACAGATACACACACACTATATATATCTGTATCTTTCTATCTATCTATATATAATAAATAGTTCATGGGGTCGCAAAGACTCAGACATGACTGGGGACTTAAAAAAAAATCAAACCTGTATAGCACAGGGGACTATACTCTATATTGTATAATAACCTATGTGGGAAAAGAATCTGAAGAATAATATGTGTGTGTTTATGCAGGGCCTGCATGCCTTGAGCCTGCATTCTGCAACAAGAGAAGCTGCTGCAGTGAGTGCAGCCACCCGTGCGCAGCAAGTAAAGAGTAGCCCCTGCCTGCCACAACCAGAGAGTCCACACACAGCGAAGAAAACCCCACCACGGCAAAAAAAAAAAAAAAAATTTAATTAATTAAAAAAAAAATCAGACTGCATGGAGATGTTCAGCACACCTGTACCATAAATTATAAGTTGACCCTTGCCATACAATCTACCCTCAAACACCCACATGTACTGTGAACATTTACAACGGTCTGCTACTTCATTTCCCCAGAACACAGCTTGAAAACCAAAAAATATATATAGGACAAATGAGATACCTTCGGATATATACATTCCAGCATAATTGGTGTTTACAGTGTCATGACTGAGGTCCATCAATCCAATTATGTCTACAAACAATGGGCACGTTACTGCCACTAACTGCAGGGCTGTTTTTTATTCGTACACTAATCGTTTATCCATTTAACTGATGGCAGGATCTTTATGAGAAAATCAGTCTGGTATTTTCTGGGCTTATAAAAGTGATGAATTGCTCTTGGATTTATGCTTTTGTCACTTAGAGAAATGTTAAAACATTTTTGATGAGCTAAGTGCTCCTAATGCAGAATAGTTTAATAAATAAGATAATAGAAAAAAAAAAAAAAGCATTTCCTACAGCAGCAGTTGCAAACTCGAATGTTCCTGGGGGCCAGGGAAGTAACATAAATTACTGACGAGGCGCTGGGTGCAAGACATCCACGCACGTTGTTTGCATATTAAAGACAAGGACCTATTCCTCATTCCCTCCAAGAGATGAGCTCACTCTCATTTTTCTTAAAACATGTTATCATTTTTCTGTCTCCTTTTGTTTTTTCCCACTTTAGATAGAGACATGAGTATTTTAAAAAATTAACAATGATAGTGCAATGAAAAATGACTGTGAACTCATTTTTGCTTTAAAATCTTTTTTGCTTTCAATGCATCACAGCAATCTTCACATTTATAGAGTACATAGCTTCAGTGTCAGGATGTATGGGGACCCAGTGCTGCTGGTGACAAAACGCAGATTCCAAGACTTGTGCAGTTCAGACTATGGTGACCAGTGTAACCAGTTGTTCAGTTGCTAAGCTGTGTCTGACTCTTTGCAACCCCATGGACTACAGCACGTCAAGCCTCCCTGTCCCTCAGCCATCTCCTGGAGCTCGCCCAAGTTCATGTCCACTGAGTTGGTGATGCCATCCAACCATTTCATCCTCTGTTGCCCTCTTCTCTTGCTTTAAGTCTTTCCCAGCATCAGGTCTTTTCCCATGAGTCAGCTCTTCACATCAGGTGGTCAAAATATTGGAACTTCAGCATCAGTCCTTCCGATGAGTCTTCAGGGTCAATTTTCTTTAAGATTGACTGGTCTGATCTCCTTGCTATCCAAGTAACCAGATCTTCCATCTTACTTGAGAAGCCAGGGCTGTGTATTTTAATGGACTATTTCTTAATTCTAACATGATGACTCACACATTACAAAGTATATTGTGTGGATCAAACAAAACACATCCATAAACTGCATGGAAATTCACTATGCATTCTCTCATTTCCAGATACCATAACATAAGAGCTGTCTGACCTCTTGGGAGCGCCACCGCAATGAAGACTTCACTGAATTTAACTCCTAAGGCAATGGCACCCCACTCCAGTACTCTTGCCTGGAAAATCCCATGGACGGAGGAGCCTGGTGGGCTGCAGTCCATGGGGTCGCTAAGAGTCGGACACAACTGAGCGACTTCACTTTCACTTTTCACTTTCACGCATTGGAGAAGGAAATGGCAACCCACTCCACTGTTCTTGCCTGGAGAATCCCAGGAATGGCGGAGCCTGGTGCGCTGCCATCTCTGGGGTTGCACAGAGTCGGACACGACTGAAGCAACTTAGCAGCAGCAGCAGCAGCAGCAGTGAGTCGGCTTCCCCCATCATTCAAGAATGCTCTGGTTCATATGTACCATGGGCCACTGTCAATGCTTTCTCATAGAAATGACTGCCAAGCATCTAAGAATTTTTGAACTTAAATACAGTATTCTACAAGTATCATAAGGGCATGAGTATTAAATTCAGAAATTATTTTACAAGCAGTTGCCAACAAAGCCCTAATTAAGCTCTTAACAAAAACAATACACATTTTCAAATTAGCTGTATGGGATCAATACATTGACCACCCTGAGGCTAATGGACACTTTTTTTTTTTTTTTTTAAATTAAATCACTGATCCAAATGATCTCATGCTAACAGGTCAGCTCTTTGACAGAAAGACTTAACATTCTGGAAGGTGCAAGGCATTCACATCTTCAGAGAAAAAAAATTTTTTTTTCTACTTATTTAGCTTAGATGGATAATCCCAGTGAGGAGTGTCTGAAGAAACCAGTTATTTAGAGGTAATGAGCTTATGGATTTGCAGGACACATGAGTTCATTAACATAGTGTTATGCGCAGATGGCCTGCAGTTTGTAAATTTTTCTAGATTATAAACAAATCTGGATAAACAGACCTTCAAAGACACTTAAGATTTCATGCCAGACAGCGAGTTCCTGATCCGTCATTCTGGTTAACTGGGGAGAGAAGGGATGTAACTGACAACCCTATAAATTTCTGCAACAATAGGCAGCATAGTGTAATTGAATGGGGAGGCTGCCTCCTTTGGAAGAGGGATGGATCGATGCTTCATGGGTGATCAGCTTATCTGAGAGCTGGGTCACATTTGAAAATGTTTGCATGAGTCTTGACATTTCGCCTCTTCTGACCTTTTGTCAGATATCCTGTATATTTATACAGATAAACTTTACACCTAACGGTTTATTTCCATCAGAAAGCATGTCAGATTCTAATGTTCCTGTTCTTGTTCTTAATATTCCATAAGAGCAGGAGAAGGTGAGTGCTGTTATTAATCATCTAAAAGTGTAAAAACTAGACTAGAAAGAGAAAGGCACTTTAACAAGCTAGCTCTCTTCCCATGCAGGATCCCAAGCCTGTTGTCCTCTGAATCCTAGATAGTATCAACCTGGAACTCTCTTCCTTCACATCCCATAGAAAATGCCACTGAGGGCTATGAGTTGGTATCATCTACCAAGTGTTCTTATCCCCTCAGCTTCCCTGGTGGCTCAGATGGTAAAGAATCCACCTACAATGCAGGAGACCCAGGTTTGATCCCTTGGTTGGGAAGATTTCATGGAGAAGGGAATAGCTTACCCTCTCTGGTATTCTTGCTGGGAGAACTCTATGCTCAGAGGAGCCTGGTGGGTTACAGTCTATGGGGTTGCAAAGAGTTGGATACAACGGAACGATGAACAGGTTCACTTTTGCCAAGTGTTCTTAACCCCCCCAGTTCCAGTCCTCTTGAGATTTGCTAGAGGAAATGTAAAATTGAGCTGTTCTTAAAGATGTAATCTCAGATTTCTGATTTTAGAAGCTTCTCAAATCATCTGCTCGTTGCCTGGGGGTCATCTTAAGTGGCAAGTTCTTTAAGAACAAAAACAATATTTTAAATCTTCCTATAACTTGCATACAACCTTATTTTGAGGATATTTAATAGCATCTGTTGAATAAAGCTTTTAGTCTGAATTAACATATATACAAGTTTAGAGACTGGTGTGATTATACATACACACATACAACTTCAAACTGCATTTCAGGGATTGGGCCAAGGAAGGGGATATTATTTTTTGCTTTAAATCCCAGAGTGGAGTCTAGATATGAAATGGAAGAGAGACATTTTGAGCGTAGTTGTTCTTAAATATATTCTGGGAACCACTAATATTTCATAATGGCTCCATAGGGTCTCATATTGAATTTCATGTATTTGCTCAAGGTATGAGTTATATAAGAGTAATAAATGGTTTTTCTCCCCACTACAACTAAGGATGGCTTAGGAAGGCAACCTTGTCTGTCAGACAGCTCACTAGTGGCTATGAGAGGTCCAGCCAGGGAAACACTGGAAAGTCACAGTCATTCGCAATGTGGGCATTCCCTATATAACCTCCCAAACTTTTTGGTAAGTTGCCATCTTACCAAATAACAAGCATGATTGGATTTTTGTGAGAAAATGAGAAGGCTGGAGCATGTATTCCAGTTGCAGGTGGGGGTAAATGGGATATGGCACCCAAGGACAAAGGGGTGGAGAGGAGGGGGCCAGGCAGAGGTAAAGAGGGGGGTCCAGAGGACCCTGGGGGAGCCCTTGACTTCCACACCTAGCATACTGGTCCAACCACTACATTTCTCATTTACTTTAAGTCACATCATGAGTTTTGATCAAAGGAATATTTCCCAGCCTAAAACAATGAGACCTAGCATTTCTTGTATATTCTGTGCCAAGTGGGCTTCCCAGCTGATACAAGTGTTAAAGAACCTGCCTGCCAAGACAAGAGACATAAACAGGTCTGGGTTTGATTCCTGGGTTGGGAAGATCCCCTGGAGGAGGGCATGGCAACCCACTCCAGTATTTTTGCCTAGAGAATCCCATAGACAGATGAGCCCGGTGGGGTACAGTCCATGGGGTCACAAAGAGTCAGACACGACTGAAGCAACTTCACACACACACATGCCAAGTACACTTCTAAACCCTGTACGTATGTTCATTAATTTCACTCTTAAAATGTGTCTATGAGGTGGACACCATTTTTACCATCTCCATTTTGCAAATAACAAGGATGTTAAGTACTTTGTCCAAATATATATATATATATATATATAATTTTTTTTAATGGTAGAACCAGAATTTAAATCTAAGTTTTGACTTCAAATCTTGCTTTTAACCACTGTGTTTAGTTATCCATCTTATTTTCCAGATTTGGGTGGAATGACCCCATGCTATTTGCAAAATTACATCGAAATACAGTGGATTGACACCACTGAAGATGATTTTGAAAACATATTTGGTGATTTTATGATTATCCCTAAGGACAGGGGAATGCAAAAAATATCTTGACAAAAGCAACATTGTTGAATACATATATTGTCTCCCAGATGGTTGATTTAAAGACCAGCTCTTATTTGAATGCACACATTCTGGTTATATTAACAGGTCAAGATGTTCAGAATGTAGCCAGAACTATTTTAACATATAAAACTTATTCAAACTTAATATTTGTCCCTATATAGCTATTCATAACTTATGGTAGTCCTCTCCAAGTTATCTGGTGTTTGGGGCAATGGGCAGAAATGAATGAAAATAGTCCATGAAATCTTTGTGATAATAGCCTGCAGTCTTAAAATACTTCAGAAGGCCAATGTTGGGTCACTTACAGGAAATAAATAATTAGGAAATTAACATATAATATTTAGCAAATAGCTTTCCTAAGAAAAGGGATAGGTGTTTCAGGTCTTTTATTTGGTTGGGCATGGATGCAATTGTGAAGCTAAGGCAGCCGTCTTCTGACCATGAAGAAAAGACAAAGGAACTCACAGAGGTGATGGTCACTGCTTTACACTCGAAAGCAAACACACTGCTATCCAATACTTTATCTCATTTGATCCTCATGACAGTTCCAAGGCAGGCAGAAAATATCTTATTCTTCCCATTTTAGAGACTATAGGATTCACCTAAAGCAACAAATTTGGAAAATGGTTCAACTAGAAGTTGTAGCTTTCAAATCAGCTTCCTGACACAAAACATCAGCCATTTTCTTGTCTTGCTGATCACATGAAGGCTGGATCCTTTACATTTCCCATGATCTGGCTTGGCATTCCAAAGTAAGTCTTAACTGGGACTTAACTATTATAATAGGTGCCATGCCTCTACTCAGAATGGAGCCAATTACCTTCTCAGTTTAGGCCATCACTTGTTTTGCTGCTTTCAGATTAGATGTCACCTGTCCTCTCCTCTCTCCTCGAGACTATTTCCTTCAAGTTATTTATAACAGTACTCTCGTGTTTCCCCTTTTTGTCTTCCTTTTCTTTCCAGACTGGATAGATTGACTTTAAAGCCTCCTACTCTGCACTTTCTGCCATTTAGCTCCACTTATCTGATTATGCATCACAAAGGGAAGTAGAAATTCAGCTTAATTGTGAAGTGAGAGAAACCTAATGATCGAAGACAGAATCACCCTCACGGATGCTGAATGAAATGACAGACAAGAGCGCCTCTGTAGAAGCCTGAATTCCGATGAGAGAATGTTATGTCCTGACGCTCCATGTCTCTAGTCAGATCAGTGTTGTCCTTTAACTTCCTCGTTTCAGTTATGAAAGTCAAGTGCAGCCTCATGTTATTTTTTTAAAAATTCATTTTGACAGGTAAATGGTCTCTGGGAAAGTAAACACCCTGATCAACTGTTTATTGAAACTGTAACACTGTCATGAGTGAGAAATGAGACATGTTTACATTAATGTAAAGCATTTACAGGAATGATGATTAGAGGGAAAAGACAACACTGAACAGATGAAGCATAAAAATGAGAATGGGAAGAGATTTGCAATCAAAAGATGATTCATAAAGGAGGTGTGTGCTACCATTAGCTTTTCAGCTACACTCTCCCTCGTGGAATGCATCTTGTTCGTTGCTAATTCTACATTTGCTCTCTCTCACCTGCTAGGGGAAAAGGAATTCTGGTTTTGAACCTTTGATGTAGCAATACCTTGGAGATGCTTCCAAAGCTTCTTAAGCTTTGAATACTGCATTGGCTATCTGAATGAGTGACCTATAACATAGTATCATTTGCCTGTTCATTTTAAAGGATTATTTTAGGATGGGAAGAACTCTTTAACAAGATTACAAAGAGTTGGCCTTCAGGAACTCTCCTGGTGGTCCAGTGGTTAGGAATCCACCTGCCAATGCAGGGGACTCAGGTTGGATCCCTGGTCTGGGAAGATCCCACATGTCACGCGTGCCACAACTACTGAAAACCTGCTTGCCTACAGCCCATGGTCTGCAACAAGAAAAGCCACCACAATGAGAAGCACGTGTCCCTGAACACGCGCCACAACTAAGCAAAGTTCACACGCAGCAACAAAGACTCAAAACAGCCATTAAAAAAAAAAAACAATAAAAAAAAAACAAACCAACAAAGAGTTGGCTTTCAGAGAGACTCAAAACAGCCTCTGCATTCACATTTCCTTCCATACCAATTTCTGGTGTGTACATCAGGTTTTAAAGTGGTGGTGAGGGAATGTTAATTAACAGTTCCCCTTTTCTGTTCCTTACTACCAGGTACTGTATACTCAAGTGCTGAGAAAATAGTCATCTTAGTAAGGATTAAAGCATTAAAGACTCAAAACGTTTACATCATAACTGGTTTTAAAAGCTGGTATCAGAGTTGCATACAGTTTGGAAATGCATACACAGGTCACTGACGCATACATAGACACAGACCACTGGAGAAACCAGATCTGTTCAGAATAAAAATATTTCCATCAGCCACATTGAAAGGCTAATCATGTAATGATCTACAAAGGAAATGCAGGGCAGATATGGATGAGCTGAGCTTCCATATATTGGGTGGCTGAGAATGAATTAGCATAATCATAAATTTGTTCCAATTACAGAAGGCAATTATCAGAGCCCAGCTTACAGCATTATCAAAATGAAATCAGCTAAGTGCATCTACGGCCCAGGTAGATGCCACTGAGTTAATGGTGCTTAAAAAAAAAAAAAAAGCTCTCTGCTTATTCATCTTTCATCCCTTTGATGACTGTACACTCCATATAAGTCTCCTTTTACCTGACAGACACAAAACCACCATGAAAGGAATAAATACACGCAGTAGCAAGAAAAAGTCATGCTTAGTATAATAACTCAAGTGCAAAATAGCCAGATCCAAACTCTGAAGTCTTGTATGGATAATTTCTCTAGATCAGTGGTTCAGACAGTGCTTTCACATTGCAGACAGTGATTAACATCAGCTCTTGTGTTCTCTCCAAAATATTGATTAGGAGTAAGCCTGTCATTACCTGCTTCAAACAAAAGTTCTTTGTGCCCAAATGTAATGCTCCTCTTTTGCAAAGGTAACCCCACTGCTATTCTTATTGTTTTCATGTTGCTTTTCTGTTATTAATAGAACCTGCTGCCTGGTTAACCATTGCCAACCTGGAAAGAGGGTAGGAGAGTCAAATATATTTTGGATAGAAAGCAATGAATTTACTCTTCAACTGTTTGTGCTGAAAAGGCAATTCAACATAATGAGTTAAGATTATACTTGTATACAATACAATGTGCCCAGCAGCTAGGAAAACAGACGTTAAAGAGGAATATCACTCAGCTATAAAAAAGAATGAAATAATATCATGTGCGGCAACATGAATAGATCTAGAGATTATTATACTAAGTGAAGTCGGTCAGATGAAAACATCATATGGTATCACTTATTTGCAAAATCGAAAAAAAAAAAAGAAAAAAAAATGAACTATTTGTAAAAGAGGATGAACTGTTTGTAGAAGAGAACATACAGACATAGAAAAACGAGCTGTAGTAACCAAAGGTAAAAGGGAGGGCTGGTGGCTGTTTAGTTGCTAAGTCACATTCAACTCTTGTGATCCCACAGACTGCAGCCCAACAGGCTCCTCTGTCTGTGAGATTTCCCAGGCAAAAATACTAGACTGGGTTGCCATTCCCTTCTCCAGGGGATCTTCCCGACTCAGGGATTGTACCGTGTCTCCTGCATTGGAGGCAGATTCTTTACTATCTGTGTCACTGAGAAAGCCCATGCTAATCCCAAACTCTTAATTTACCCCTTCCTACCCCTGCTTTTGGGCTTCCCTGGTGACTCAGGGCTAAAGAATCTACCTGCCAACACAGGAGACATGGGTTTGAACCTTGTGTTGGGAAGATTCCCTGGAAAAGAGAGGCCACCCACTCCAGTATTCTTGCCTATAGAATTCCATGGACAGAGGAGCCTGGCGGGCTACAGTCCATGGGGTTGCAAAGCGTCGGACACGACTGAATAACACTTTCACTTTGGGGGATTAACAGATATGCACTACTATATATAAATTAGGACCAACTCTTTGCAACCCCATGGACTGGAGCACACCAGGCTCCTCTGTGCATGGAATTCTCCAGGCAAGAGTACTGGAGGGGGTTTCCATTTCCTTCTCCAGGGGATCTTCCTGACCCACGGATCGAACTCGGGTCTCCTGCATTGCAGGCAGACACTTTATCATCTGAGCCACCTGGGAAGTCCACTGTATAGCACAGGGAATTATATTCAGTATCTTGCAATAACCTGTAATGGAAAAGAATCTGAAAAGATTATATATGCATAAGTGAATCACTTTCCAGTACACCTGAAACTAACGCAACATTGTAAATCAACTGTACTTTAAAAAAAGAAAAAGAGATACTCAAGAGATGGCAGCTTAGTAAGAAAGATGAAGGATTTATATTGTAACTAACTGCATTGGATTTTACTTTGCATACAACAATAAGGCCCAGTGGAACTGAAACAGGGGAAGAAGAGAAGATAAGAGAGATTAACATATTTATACTGATGGTCTGCTATGCATCAGATGCTATTTTAGGTTCTTTCACATCTTAAACCACTTGGTAAAGTGGACATTGTTAACTATGTCTTTACAGTTAAGAAAATACCAGCAGGAAAGAACTGAATGAAATATTTGACCATGCTCAAGATTCTGCCATCTTAAACAAGTAAGCAAACAATACCCTTCCTTTCTTTGCTTCACAGGAATCTCTTTTGAATTTTTTAGCAATTAGTCACCCCTCCTCATTACCTTTCAGTCTGACTTCCACCCCATCAACTCACTGAAATGACTCTTGCTGATTTCACTGATGTTCCCCATATTGCTACACTTAGTGCAAACTGTTTTGTATTCTTCCTTGTCCTTCAGGGGTAGGAAGAGTCATTTTTGGATTGTCTCTTCCATGGGTTCTGATGATCCCACCTGTTCTCTCTTTGTAGTCCTCTGGCCGCCAGTGCTCTTTTGCGTTGGCTTCTTCTCTATCCAAACATGAAGTATATGCTTCCTGGGGCCCCAGGAACATTCGCAAATTATGTTCCGTTCAGAGACCCGACCTATAGTCTCATACTTGGCCATCGACTTTGCGCCTACTTTTTTAAGTTTCATAGGTGCTTTTCAAGCTCAACAGATGGAATTAGCTTTCAAATTTTTTCATGCAGAAGTTACAGAAGGATAGATTTCCTTACCTGACTGACACTAAAATATCTGAATCTTGCCATCTGAAGATAGGGGTTCACTGAAAAAGATTCGATGGCAGGTGACATAACAGCACCATTAAAATTAAATTAAATTTAAAAAGAAGACTTGATATGATGTACCAATACTTTGCCCTTCTGATGTGAAGAACTGACTCATTGGAAAGATTGACGGCAGGAGGAGAAGGGGACGACAGAGGATGAGATGGTTGGATGGCATCTCCGACTCGATGGAAATGAGTTTGAGCAAGCTCTGGGAGATGGTGATGGACAGGGAAACCTGGTGTGCTGCAGTCCATGGGGTCACAAAGAGTCAGACATGACTGAGTGACTGAACTGAACTGAGATGTACAAAATATGTGGGATCAGGGCAGGGCAGGGAAAGCAAGGAGCAGAAAGATCACTGTGTGGCTGTGACCAGAACCCTGAGGAGACGCTGGGATGGGATGAACTGGAAAGTCATAATGGGTATACGAGCATACCTTGGAGATACTGTGGGTTTGGCTGCAGACCACTTCAATAAAGCAAATTTCACAATAAAGTAAGTCACACAATTTTTTTGGTTTCCCAGTGAATCTAAAAGTTAATATTATACTGTGGACTGTTAAGTGTGCAACAGCATTATGTCCAAGAAAACAATATACACAGCTTAGTTAAAAGATATTTTGTTGCTAAAAAATAATAACCATTATATGACCAACAGGATTGCCACTAACATTCAATTTGCAAAAAAACCCACAATCCATTATCTGCAATTAGGTGAAGCTCAATAAAATGAGGTATGTTTGTACAATAGTCTTAACAATAAGTTAAATGGTAACACAGAATGAATAGAAATTTGTGGTTCATTTAAGATTTAACCTAGACAGCATATTAGAAAACAGAGACATTACTTTGCCAACAAAGGCCCATCTAGTCAAAGCTATGGTTTTTCCAGTGGTCATGTATGGATGTGAGAGTTGGACTGTGAAGAAAGCTGAGCGCCAAAGAATTGATGCTTTTGAACTGTGGTGTTGGAGAAGACTCTTGAGAGTCCCTTGGACTGCAAGGAGATCCAACCAGTCCATCCTAAAGGAAATCAGTCCTGAATATTCATCATAAGGACTGATGCTGAAGCTGAAACTCCAATACTTTGCCCACCTGATGCAAAGAACTGACTCACTGGAAAAGACCCTGATGCTTGGAAAGATTGAAGGTGGGAGGAGAAGGGGAGGACAGAGAATGAGATGGTTGGATGGCAACACCAATTCAGTGGACATGAACTTGGGTAAACTCTGGGAGATAGTGAAGGACAGGAAAGCCTGGTGGGCTGCAGTCCATGGGTTGAAAAGAGTCAGACACAACTGAGCAATTGAACTGACTAAGGTTTAAAGAGAGGGCAATCAAAATTTGGCACACATATATCTGACTTACATAAGGGACAGAGAGAAGACCCAGTGAAAAGGTCATTTTCGGATGCTGCACTGATATTGGCTGACTGAACCTCCCCTTAGCACCTGATATAAAAAGAGCAGTCTGAAATCAAAAGAGCAAAAGAGAAAGAAAAACCAAATAAGGATGGCAATGGAAAAATAGGCTAAGTACTCGAATAGTTAACTCAATGATGTCTTTAGTCATATTCTCAGCTGGTGGCTCAGCTGGTAAAGAATCTGCCTGCAATGTGGGAGACCTGGGCTCAATCCCTGGGTTGGGAAGATCTCCTGGAGAAAGGAATGGCTACCCACTCTACTGGCCTGGAGAATTCCATGGACTATTCCATGGGGTTGCAAAGTGTCAAACATGACTGAGCAACTTTCAATCACAGTCACATGATGTACGTAAGACATTGAAATAAACACTCAACCCAGATCTCCGTTCAGTGCCACACTTACATAATCAACACCTTTTGGAGCATATTTATTCCACAGTCTTAGAACAATTTGTATCCAAGGTAATAGGTATATATAAAACATGCAGGAAGTAAGATAGGGGATAAAAGAGTTTAAAATAAATGCTGAAGAAAAGTAGCAGGAGAGGAAAAAAAAAGCTGCAGAAACACACTGCTGACGTTGAGGCAGGAGAGAAACCAGTACGTGTCATGGAAGTCAAGAAAGAAAAATACTTAAGAACTTAAAAATTACCACTGGAGTAAAAGGCAAGTATAAGTTAAGACCCATATCAACATGAAGTTCCTTCTAGAGCATGCTAATTAAAGGACTCCACTCTTCGTTATTTGAAATGCAAATAATAATAATAAACCTACAGTGTCCTCCTCTGTTCATTTTCCATGATATTCACTGAAACTTCTCCAAAGTCAGTGGGCCACTTGAAAAATAAAGTGGTATCTCTGACTGACTCCTTACAGCAAAACATACTTCAGGCATATAAAATATTAAAAGCACAGTAAGTACAGCCACAGAAATACCATAAGAAAGCATGGGATAATATTTTTGTAATTTTAGAGTGGAGAAGGATTTTTGCATTGTACAAGAGCTGAAACCATAAAGATTGACTACTAAAATGGAGTTCTATATATCAAAAAATGTCATACACAGGATAAATATGAAAAATGTTTGTAACATATGACAAAATATTATTATCCTAAGATCAAGGATAATTTTGCAACTTTTGCAACTTTTGTACAGTGTGATGCCAACCCAATAAAAATACAAGCTGGTTAGTATGTTCTACCAGAATGTAATGAATGAATAGCAGTCTGATTTTTAATATACAAAGATCATGCTAAAATCAGTGGGAAACAAGCATTCCAACAGAAAATGAGGTAAGTACTCAAGTAGATTATTTAGAGGAGAGAAATACAAATAGAGAGCTAATGTATGAAAAGTTTTTCAACTGTTCTAATAAGGGAGAAATATCAACAACCTCAGATATGCAGATGACAGCACTCTAATGGCAGAAAGTGAAGAGGAAGTAAAGAGCCTCTTGATGAGAGTGAAAGAGAAGAGTGAAAAGGCTGGTTTAAAACTCAACCTCAAAAACTAAGATCATGGCATCTGGTCCCATTACTTCATTACAAATAGATGAAGGAAAAAATGGAAACGGTGACAGATTTTATTTTCTTGGGTTCTAAAATCACTGTGGATGGTAAATGCAGCCAGGAAATTAAAACATGTTTACCTCTTGGAAGAAAAGCTATGACAATCCTAGACAATGCATTAAAAAGCAGAGACATCACTTTGCTGACAAAGGTCCATATAGTCAAAGATATAATGTTTTTCCAGTAGTCATGTACAGATGTGAGAACTGGATCTTAAAGAAGGCTGAGTGCCAAAGAATTGGTGCTTTCAAACTGTGGTGCTGGAGAAGACTCTTGAGAGTCCCTTGGACAGCAAGGAGATCAAATCCATCAATCCTAAAGTAAACCAACCCTGAATATTCATTGGAAGGACTGATGCTGAAGCTCTAATACTCTGGACAGCTGATGTGAAGAGCTGACTCATTGGAAAAGACCCTGATGTTAGGAAGGACTGAGGGCAAGAGGAGAAGGAGATAACAAAGAATGAGATAGGTGCAGGGCATCTCCAGCCATGGACATGAGTTTGAGCAAACTCTGGGAGTTAGTGAAGGACAGGAAAGCCCGGCGTGCTGCAGTTGGTGGGGTTGCAAAGTCAGACGTGACTTAGCGACTGAACAACAACAAATAATAAATATGAAAGTGAGATATTAGCCTATTACATTGGCAAATACTGAAATTATATACAGTTGGCAACAGTGTAAAGAAATAGATGTTTTCAGTGACTTTAGGTTATAGAATAAATTAGTACAATTAGTATATCCCTTTTGCAGGATAATGTTGTAATTTTTACCTAACCTGAAAATACTGATATCATCTAATGTAAATTTCCACTGGTTGCAACTGAAAAGAGCTTCCTGGATGGCTCAGCAGGTAAAGAATCCGCCTGAAATGCAGAAGACATGGGTTTGATCCCTGGGTCAGGATGACGCCCTGGGGGAGGAAACGGCAACCTACTCTAGAATTCCTGTCTGAAAATCCCATGGACAGAGGAACCTGGTAGACTACAGTCCAAAGGGTCACAAAGAGTTGGACATGACTGGGTGACTGAGCATGCATGCAATTGAATAATTATCAATAAAAATCCAGAGATAGTGTGCTAAGATGTTAATTTCAGCCTTGTATATAATGAAGAAACTATAAACAACCTAAATTTTCATTAACATCAATTATGCACATTACTTGGTAGAATACTATGCAACCATCAAAAAGAATGGTGAATTTATTTCTTAATAAAATGGAAAATATCTCCATGATATATTATTGTTAAAAGTAGATCATAAAACCATATTTGCACTATCTCTATATTCAAAGACACATACCTATCTGGAAGGCAGTTCACCAACTGTTGTTGGGGTAGTGGAATTTTCAGTGAGCAAAGTTTTCTTTAGAGATTCCCAGATTGATTTAATTTTCAGTATGAGCTACTTCCCAAATATATCTGGCCATCCCCTTTAAAAGGACGGCTGTACTTCCTGATTTCTTTTTGGTTTGTTGGGTTAATCTGACTAGTTCTGGCCAATGCATTGTTAGTGGAAGTGACTTCTCAGTTCCAGGCCTGAGTATTTAATTTCCTGCATTAAGACACTCTTGTCTTTTCTGTTTCTACCTCTGCCATAACAGCTCACGAGTTTTTGGAGAATGGCTTTTCCATCAACCTTGGAACTGCAGTAAGAGTGTCCATAAATATATAAATATTAATTTATGTCCAGCTGACATGTGATGGACATGTAATATGAGTGATAAACACATCTTTGTTGCTTTAAAGCCACTGAGATTTCCAGGTTGCTTGTTACTTTATCGTAATCTAGTTTACCCTTTTTTTTTTTTTTCACCATCTATATTATGTTTTTAAGCAGGAGAAAAGCTATTTTCATTGAACAAACAAATACATGTTCCCAAAAGGTTTCTAACACTCCTAGTCTCAAACATATGAAACAAATTGTCTTAAATGCCATCTTTCTTTTCCAAAAACTAATACATTAACAAGAAAAACAATGTTTCTAGATGGCTAGAAGACTAAGGGACTGTCCCATGTCGTATTTTATCTTCACAGCTATCCTTACCTAGCTGTTTTAGACAACTTCATGACTTCTGCATAATCTTATGGATAATGAGTCACCGTGTTAAAATATGAAGCTCTAAATTCATGGAGGGACATTTAAATGAAATTATATTACTTTCACATGTCATACTTAACTTCAGTTGACTATACAACTTCATTAAAAGAATTGAGTTTTTCATTTGTTGTTATTTTTTAAATAACATAAATAGTTTCATGGATTACAAACATTCTAAGGGGAATCTAAAAAGAAGTGACTTTGTACATCTAACTTTTTCTCATTTGGGGAGGGTGTTTATGTTTCTCATTTTCATCAGCTTGTCAATTAAATTGGACAGCTTCCTATTTGTTTTCTATTCGGTTTCTCCTCCTCGTCTTTGCATTCTGGTTTTTATGAACTAGCTCAAAACTGCTGTTTGGTCTTCACAACACTACAGGGAATGTTTAAAAAATAAACTAAATTGCTTCATGACTTTTTTTCAAACTTGCTGAAAATGAGATTTTTCAACAGCTTTTACTCCATAACCTCCTCCTCCCTTTTTAATTTAAATTTTTGTCCTGAAATGAGCTTACAATATTCCATTAATATCACTAGGGGAGACACTTGTTTCCTGCACAATGCAGAGATTAGTCTGCAATTCACTCTGCTTCTGTCCTTCACTGTTCTATCACTTTACAATGCCTGTATATAGTATATTTAGCAGTTTATTTGCCCTAACAAATCCACCTTTCCATATTACTCACTGCTTTGTGGACATATATTTACAAAAAATTTAAATTACTCTGCAAGCCTTAGTGTACCATAAACTGTTGTTGGGAAACAGGTGGTGATTTTAGGGTCATCTCAGAACACTTGGAGAGTCAATTATATTCACACAATCAACAAAGGAAAGCCATGATCAAAACTGTCAAAAGATAAAAAGTACATCTTCTTGGAAATTAAATATTTGATTATTTATTTTGGAAAAAATAAATGCACATATGTGTATCTTAAATGGGTATATACCCCATTAAAAATCAGCTGTAAATTGGTACAGTCACTATGAAAAACAGTAGGGAGGGTCCTCAAAAAGCTAGAAATAGCTGCCATATGATCCAGCAATCTCACTCCTGAGCATACATCCAGACAACTCTATAATTCAAAAAGATACATGCACCTTTATATTCACAACAGCACTATGTACAATAGCCAAGACACGGAAACAACCAAAATGTCCATCAACAGATAAATGGATAAAAAGGACATACAGCACATGTCTACAATGGAGTACTGCATGCTAAGTCACTTCAGTTGTGTCCAGCTCTTTGCAACCCTATGGACTGTAGCCTGCCAGGCTGCTCTGTCCATGAGATTCTCTAGGCAACAATACTGGAGGGGGTTGCCATGCTCTCCTCCAGCGGATCTTCCCAACCCAGGGATTGAACCCTGGTTTCTTACGTCTCCTGCATTGGCAGATGGGTTCTTTATCACTAGTGCCACCTGGGAAACTCACAGTGGAATATTACTCAGCCATAAAAAAGAATAACATAATGCCTTTTACAATAACACGGATGGATGTAGAGATTATCATACGAAGTGAAGTCAGACAGAGAAAGACAAATATCATACATCACTTATATGGGGAATCTAAAATATGGCACAAATGAACTTATTTATGAAACAAAAACAGACTCATAGACACAGAGTACAGGCTTGTGGTTGTCAAGGGGGAGGAGGGAAGTGGAGGGATGGAGTGGGATTAGCAGATGACACTATTATGCACAGAATGGATAAACCAACAAGGTCCTACTGTATAGCACAAGGAATACTGTTCAGTATTCTGTGATAAGCCATAATGGAAAAGAAAATGAAAAAATATATACATATATACACACATACACATAACTGAATCACATTGCTAAATAACAGCAATTAACTCGACACTGTAAATCAACTATACTACTGCTGCTGCTAAGTCGCTTCAGTCGTGTCCGACTCTGTGCGACCCCATAGACGGCAGCCCACCAGGCTCCCCCGTCCCTGGGATTCTCCAGGCAAGAACACTAGAGTGGGTTGCCATTTCCTTCTCCAATGCATGAAAGTGAAAAGTGAAAGTAGTCACTCAGTCGTGTCTGACTCTTCGCGACCCCATGGACTGCAGCCCACCAAGCTCCTTCATCCATGGGATTTTCCAGGCTAGAGTACTGGAGTGGGGTGCCATCGCCTTACTTCAATAAAATAAATTTAAAAAAAAATCAGCTGAATGTTAGCTGCAGAAGACCAGTAGTCTGCTGGATGGTAAAAGCTTACATTGTACTTTCTCCACCTATAGCTCAAAATTCTATAATCTACATAAGAATTTTTAAGAATCACTTCTGCATAGTACTTATTATTATGTCAGCATAGAGTTAATGCCCTATTCTTCTGTAAAATGAGAAAGAACAGTACCTTCTTTTCTCTACCTCACGGGGATTTGGGGAGGCTAAAGATGAATCTGAATGGAAGGATTTTTGTGGAAGAGTAAAGCAATACATTTATGTAATGTGGTAGCAGATGCTGGGGCTTCCTAAGTGGTACTCCTGCCAATGCAGGAGATGCGTGTTCAACCCCTGGGTTGGGAAGATCCCCTGGAGGAGGAAATGACACCCCACTCCAGTATTCTTGCCTAGAAAATTCCATGGGCAGAGGAGCCTTGCAGGCTACATACAGTCCATGGGGTCACAAAAGGTTGGACACGACTCAACACTGATAGCATGGACTGGTAGCAGATTCTAGAAACACATCATTTCACGTGGTTTCAGTTACAAGGCAGAGTCAACAGTTCAAAAAGATGAGACCAGAACACTGGCAGCTTGCACGTGGGTTCTGCATGCCAGTCAGAGTTTGATCTCAACCCTGAAGGCACTAAGTTCACACTGACAGACGTTTTTCCCCCAATTTTTGCCTTTAATTTTTAATTTTATCGGAATATGGCTGCTTTGCAATGCTGTGTTTTCAGGTATGAAGTGATTCAGTTATACACATACATACACTCATTCTTTTTCAGATTCTTTTCTCTTATAGGTTATCACAGAATGCTGAGTAGAGTTAGTTCACTGTGCTATAGGTCCTTGCTGGTTACCTATCTTGCATATAATAGTGTATATATGTTCATCCAACCTCCTGATTTAATCCTTCCCACTACTGCCATGCTATCCCTTTGGTAACTATAAGGTTTTTGTTTTTTAATATCTGTAAGTCTGTTTCTGTTTTGAAATAAATTCATTTGTATCCTTTTTTAAAAGTTCCATTCCACATATGAGTGATACCATATGATATTTGTCTTTGCTTCATTTAGTATGATCATCTCTACATCCATCTATATTACTGTGAATGGCATTATTTCCTTCTTTTTCATGGCTGAGTGATGGATTTTAACTAAAGGAATTTTGCTGAAGAAAAATCATTCCCGCATCCACGTGGATGGTGTCTGGTGACACTGGGGATTAGAAAGTCATTACTCCAGTAAGATAGAAAGATAGAAAGTCATTATTCCACTAAGGGGGGAAATGATGAGAAATGATGAATAAGGCGGTGAAGTAAAGATAGAGAAGACATAAATCAGAATGGATAGAATTGATAAGTAGTAATATTTGAAAAATGAGAGGAAGGTTGAATGAAGGAATGGAAGAAACATGCGTAACTCACAAGTTCCCAGCTTGGGCAACTGGTACCCTTAACTAAGACAAGGGGCCCCACAGTTTCAAGTTCAAATACCTGTTTTGTACATGTTATCCGTAAGGTGCTGTGGGATGCTTTCAAGAACTGATCGTTGACTTAAGCAACTGGACTCACCCAGCAAAACAGACATCCTCAAAACACACAACCACCAGTGTCCCTGGTTTGAGGATAAAGTACATTTTTATACTAGGTACTGTAGAGTCCTCATCAATGAAAATAAGGTTTGTTTGCAGACTTAAGTTTGGTAGTGATCATTTAATAGGTCAGAACTATAAAATACCTACAATTCTTGAGTGAAGATACACTGCACGCCAGAATATCAGCAGGCTTGAAGAAAACAATCCATCAATCTCTGAGTGCAAGATAAAACTGGAACCAGCTTCATATAAAAAAAGGTCAGCAGCTGGCTGATAGTCACATGTCATTTTCTTAGAGCCTGTTCTTTTCCGTTTATAAATCAACATCTTGTTTTAAAAAATACAAATTGGTAGAAGGTTCTTTGTGTGTGCGTGAAGTCGCTCAGTCATGTCCGACTCTTTGTGACCCCGTGGACTGTAGCCCACCAGGCTCCTCCATCCATGGGATTCTCCAGGCAGGAATACTGGAGTGGGTTGCCATTTCCTTCTCCAGGGGATCTTCCTGACCCAAGGATCAAACCCAGGTCTCCTGCATTGCAGGCAGACGCTTTAACCTCTGAGCCACCAGGGAAAGTTCTTTACCCTTTATTTTTCAACCCACTACTTCTCACCTGCATATTCTAATGTAAGTAGGACCCAGCTGAATAAAACAACAACCTCTGTTACTCATCTTACAAAGTGCATAGTACCTGAGACAGAAATGAGGCTATTCTGTTTGAGAATAATTATCATCAAATTCTTTCCTCCAGTGTGAAAAGATCCTCTCTCCCTGTCTCTTGTCTTTCTGTCTCTCCCCAACATCTACAAAAATCGCCCTCATTCCTACACACCACCCTCCTCATCCGAGTGAGGTGACATGCCAGCATGACTAGACAGACTAACAGATGAGATTCCTTAAAGGGCTGCCTTTCTCATTTGCCTGTGGATTTTTAGCTTGTCATGAATACTCATTTTATTGTACCTTTAGGCTAAATGGCCCAAACCATCAAATATGCTATAGCTACCACTGCAATCAATAGTGTCAATCTGTCTAGTGTTTAAGACTGGCAATAATGCAAGCTGACTGGATCTGTCTTTAGACTACGATGAGTTGGAAAAAGGACAGAATGGTGAGGGTTTGGCCAGGAGGTGCTAAAAAGATCATTTTCTGCTGGGATCTGGGCTGTCTAAAGATGAGGAATGTGTCAGCTGTTTTTCCTGCCCCCCTGAGCTCCGAATCGGCACACATCTAATAGCTCAAGTCCATTTATTCATTGATATATCTATACACGCTGGTTGGTAATAAGTAAATCCCCATAATGACGCCCTAAAGGAAATGCATGGTAATAGTTTCTCCTCTTCCAGCAAACCTGTGACTGCAGATTGACCGTTTATGATTTCTTTTCCTTTTCAGAGAGGCTCATTTTTAGCCTGGATTTGCTTGTGTGAAAATGTGAGCAGGGGTGTGACAGATTTACGGATAGCGGGCTTGGTGTGACCGGCTCTGGGTTCTGGCATGCCTGTCCATTCCCCATCTCAGGATCCTGGATCTATACGACCCTTTCCTTTCCCCGGGAAGTATTTATTTTGCTTTAAAGCAAGACTCCTCTCTTACAAGCTTGTATTTCTTACACAAATCACAGGCGGGGTGGAGTTGTTCCCTCCTGCATCCTCACATACATCTGCTACCCCCATCGACCTTGGCATCCCCATCAACTACAGCATCACCAGGGGGCATCGTCTGCTCTATGAGCTACCACAGCTTCAGTAAAGTGCAGGCCCTGCCTTAACTCCATCTGGCTAGTCTGGAAGTCTAACTACAGATGGGGCTGCTGGAACACATCTTATTACAGAGCCAGATTTCACTTAACTCAGTGTAAACTTCAGGGCACAGGTTGTTTTTTTTTCCCCCCTAAGATAGGGTTTTGTCTCCTTTTGGTTCTGCTAAAACCAACCAATACAGGAAAACACGCCTCTTAGGCAGTTCATACAATGACGAAGTGCTGGAATTGATACACGTTTATGAGAATCCTCAGGCCTGGCAGCAGAGAATGTGTTCCACAGCCCATTGTCCTTTTCCCTAGGAGAAGATAATGCTGGCAGAATAATGCTAGGTCCTCAGCCAGGGAAAATGGGGAAAGCAGAAAGAAAGTACCTGGAACTGGAAATGAGTGAACGCCCCTCCCCTTTGGGTAGGATAGCATCAGGTTTCATTGGTGGGGGACACTCAGGTGTCCCAGAACAGAACCTACTAGAACGAGAAAATCATCAACAAAATACAGATACTGCTTTGATCGTTTGCTTATGAAATTATTTGTATGCCACTTGGGACTGAGGGTGGTTGTAGGCCAGTAGTCACTGTGGTAAGACAGGAACAGGCAAGTGGAGTTAAGCTCCACTCTGGGCTGATGGGCAGAAAGTACCCTGTGTGTCTCGTGGACTGGCCAGGGCTCCTCAGATTTCCCCAACAGGGCAGAGATCTACTTCTAATTTTTTTTTTCTTTTCCAGTATGGTTTATCACAAGATATTGAATATAGTTGCCCGTGCTCTACAGTGTGGGATCTTGTTGTTTATCCACTCTCTATACAATAGCTCACACCTGCTAATCCCAACCGCCCACTCCATCCCTCCTTCACCCCCTGCCCCCCTTGGCAACCACCAGTTTGTCCTGCATGTCCATGATTTTGTTTCTGTTTCACAGATAGGTTCATTTGTGTTATATTTTAAATTTTACAAAGAAATGATATCATATTGCATTTGTTTTTCTCTTTCTGACTTATATGATAATCTCTTGGGCCCCCTTGGTAACTACCAGTTGCATCTATGTTGCTGCAAGTGGCCTTATTTCATTATTTTTTATGGCTGAGTTATGTTCCATTGTGTACGTGTTCTTTATCCACCACATATTCTTTATCCATTCATCTGTCAACGGACATTAAGGCTGTTTTCTTGTCTTGGCTAAGGTGAATAAAGCTACTATGAACATAGGGGGCGTGTGTCTTTTTGAATTCACATTTTATATATGCCCAGGAATGGGACTGCTGGGTCATATGGTAGCTCTATTTTTAGATTTCTGAGAAACCTCCATACTGCTTTCCATAGTGAGTATATCAAATCATGGGTCTGCCAGCAGGGTAGGAGGGTTCCCGTTTCCCCACCTTTCTCCAGCATTGACTATTCTGACTAGTGTGAGATGATACTTCATTGTAGTTTTGATTTGTATTTCTCTAATAATTAGTGATGTTGAATATATTTTCATGTGCCTATTGGGTGTCTGTGAGGACTACTTCTAGAACCTGACACAAAGATCAACCTAGAAGTGGGGTTGATCTGAGCATTCAATCAAAAGCAGTATAAAGGCAGGAAGAAAGGCTAGTCATTGCAGACACAAATGTCACACAAGGAGGTCCTCTCTTTAGATGGTTTCTTTCTTTTATTCTTGGCCAATCAGGGCCCACTCCCAAGTCTTCCCTTCCTGGCCACAAGTCCTCCTTGGGGATTTTAAACCAGAAACATGGAAATTAAATATTAACCTAGAACAGCAATGTTAGGTATTTGAGATTAACAGATACACACTACTGCATATGAAATAGATAACCAATAATGACCTACTATATAGAACAATGAACTATGCTCAACATTATGTAATAACCTGTAAGGAAAAAGAATCTGAAAAAAAGATATATATGCATGCATAACTGAGTCACCTTCCGGTGTACCTGAAACCAACAAAACACTGTAAATCAACCGTATGTCAATTAAAAAAATAAGCTACATATAAAAGCTCACATCTGCTAACCCCAAGCTCTCACTCCATTCCCCCCTCCCCCACGGCAACTACCAGTTTCTTCCTTTTTTTCAATCTCTTTTTTATGTCTGTGATTCCGTTTCTGTTTCATAGATGGGTTCATCTGTGTCATATTTTAGATTCCACATATAAATGATAGGATATGGTATTTGTCTTTCTCTTTTATTTACTTTACTAAGCATGTTAGTCTCTGGGTGCAGAAATTAATAGAACCTTGTAAATCAACTATATTCAATAAAAAATTGAACTAGAATATTAAAAAAATAAATTTAAAAGTAAAGCAGATGCAAAGAAGATGACATTAGAACTGGCAAGCCTAACCCAAAATTTAGATTCAAGATCCTGAGTTTTCTCTAATCTTATCAAAGAAGGTATCAGTATTTCAACCATTAGAAATGAGCAACAGGTCCAATATGCCAGGACCATTCAAACAAGCTCTTCTCTACACCAATGATTCTCATAAACATTTCTTGTCTCAGGCGACTCTATGCACAGACGCCATGCCTTGCTGTAGTTAATCGAGGAACGGCAGAGGATTTACAAGCCATCCTTACTTACCAATGGCCCTTCCCAAGTGATTGGAACTCCTAAATACACAGCTTAGGCCTGGACTTGTGTACGGGAAGGGAATGGTGGTGTGGTCCAAACTCAGTTCATGGAATAAGAGAAATGAGAACCAGCAGAGTCAGGCAGTAAGCAGCAGAATTTGCTGTTAGCCAGAATTTATTGTAAATAGACAACCCTGGAGAGACAGAATCCATCTACTCCCACTCTCCTCTCGAATAGTCTAATCTCACAGTGTTATTTTATCTCAGTCGATTACTGTATATATGCAACTCTGCTTTCTTCTTGCCCATTTCCCCTGTTTTACGACAAAAACCAACTCCCAACAGAAGCAGAGTGATGAAGGGTGTCTTTGGCTCTGCATACATTACAGGGATCAAAGCTAAACGCTGGGTGATAAACACCACCAGAGAGCTCAGAATGCTCCCAGAGAAGCGATCTTTAATGGAGTTGCTCTTAAAAATATCTGCATGTGGCCATGCGAAATACCATGATGTCTCGGTTACAGATCACAGACCTCCAATGCATGAATATTAAAGAAGAAAACTGCAGTGGAGCAACTGAACGTGAGTGGAGGAAGTTTCCAAAAGAAAACTACATTCATCAGGCTTTCTTTCACACAGTTGGCTCAAAGCAAACGTATAATATAGATAAAACCTTTTCTTCTAGATTCATGTTTCACCCTTTCTCTCTTTTTATGCTCTTCAATTAATCCATTTCTCTCATGTTCTGCCCACAGCGATAGGCTCTGAAAATAATTATTTTAAAAATTTTATTGAGGTATAGTTGATTTACAATGTTGGGTTAGCTTCAGGTGTGCACCAAAGTGACTCAGTTTTATATATATAAAAAATACGTGTGTGTGTGTGCATGTGTGTGTGTGCATGCACACGTGCTCCCTAGGTCTGTTCCGTTGTGTTTAACTCTTTGCAACCCACGGACTGCAGCTCGGCAGGCTCCTCTGTCCATGGGATTCTCCAGGCAAGAATATGGAGTGGGCTGCCACGTCCTCCTCCAGGGGATTATCCTGCCCCAGGAATCGAATCCACGTCTCTTCTGTCTCCTGCATTGGCAGGTTGGTTCTTTACCACTAGCGCCACCTAGGAAGCCATATATATATATATGTGTATGTATGTATCTGATTTCGGTGTTGACCATCTGGTGATGTCCATGTGTAGAGTCTTCTCCTGTGTTGTTGGAAGAGGGGGTTTGCTATGACCAGTGCATCTTCTTGGCAAAACTCTATTAGTCTTTGCCCTGCTTCATTCTGCAGTCCAAGGCCAAATTTGCCTGTTACTCCAGGTGTTTCTTGACTTCCTACTTCTGCATTCCAGTCCCCTATAATGAAAAGGACATCTTTTTTGGGTGTTAGTTCTAAAAGGTCTTGTAGGTCTTCATAAAACCGTTCAACTTCAGTTTCTTCAGCGTTACTGGTTGGGGCATAGACTTGGATAACTGTGATATTCAATGGTTTGCCTTGGAGACGAACAGAGATCATTCTGTCATTTTTGAGATTGCATCCAAGTACTGCATTTCGGACTCTTTTGTTGACCATGAAGGCTACTCCATTTCTTCTGAGGGATTCCTGCCCACAGTAGTAGATATAGTGGTCATCTGAGTTAAATTCACCCATTCCAGTCCATTTTAGTTCGCTGATTCCTAGAATGTCGACGTTCACCCTTGCCATCTCTTGTTTGACCACTTCTAATTTGGCTTGATTCATGGACCTGACATTCCAGGTTCCTATGCAATATTGCTCTTTACAGCATCGGACCTTGCTTCTATCACCAGTCACATCCACAACTGGGTATTGTTTTTGCTTTGGCTCCATCCCTTCATTCTTTCTGGAGTTATTTCTCCACTGATCTCCAGTAGCATATTGGGCACCTAATATATAATGTATATAGAATCATTTTCCATTATACATTATTATTCGGAGAAGGCAATGGCAAGCCACTCCAGTACTCTTGCCTAGAAAATCCCATGGATGGAGGAGCCTGCTAGGCTGCATGCAGCTCATGGGGTCGCTATGAGTTGAACATGACTGAGCAACTTCACTTTCACTTTTCACTTTCACACATTGGAGAAGGAAATGGCAACCCACTCCAGTGTTCTTGCTTGGAGAATCCCAGGGACAGGGAAGCCTGGTGGGCTGCCGTCTATGGGGTCGTGCAGAGTCGGACACCACTGAAGTGACTTAGCATACATTATTATTAGTATAAGATATTGAGTACAGTTCCCCATATAGAGTATATATCTTAATCCCAAATTGAACACTAATTATTTGGAAAGTATCTAAATGTCATAGCCTCAGATATTTGCATTTTAATAAGAACAAAAAGTTTAATCTAAGAAATAACTCTCTAATAGCGAAATTACAGGCAAGAATGAGAAAATGGAGGGAAGCTGAAAATAGATGGACGTTTTGTGAAATGAAATCTTATTTAAATCATTCCATGTAAATGGTTTTCTTTATTCATGAAAGTTACTTTCCACAGGGCTGACTTCTACTCTAACACCATTTATTTTTTTTTCTTTTTAAGAATAATTTTTTTTTCTTTAAGTGGTGGTGGTTGGGTAATTAGAGCTTAGATTTACTAAAGTTTTCAAGTATTGACCCTTTAAAAGTCCACTTAGGGGACTTTTCTGGTGGTCCAGTGGTTAAGACTTTGCACTTCCAGTGCAGTGGGTATAAGTTTGATCCCTGGTCAGGAAATTAATAAGATTCCATATGACACATGGTGTGGCCAAAAAATAAATTAAAAAAAAAATTAAAATCCAGTTACTACTAAGACCTTTCCCAACCCTCTTCCATCGCTCCAGCAATGTGGAGGTACCATGTAGAAGCTATAACTATTCTTGTTGAACTTGTAGTTTCGGTGAAGACAATACCCATGTAATTACCATCTCTTTCAGGATAAAGCATGAGCTCCAGTTTCTCTGAATGGGTATGCATATGGGTGTGCAGGTATTCAAGTACACACATGTTTACAGAAATGTACCATGAACTCCATGAATTCATGGAGTAAACAGAGGCTCATAACCAAACAACTTTGCGGAAGTCAGCAATCGCCATCAAACAGAACGTAGGTGATTAATCTACCCAAACCTTCCCAATACCCACAACACATCACTCGGCTTCCTACCTCCGTCTTGTTCGTGTTTGTGTCTATGATATTGTTATGTCATCAGAATAATAAAGGACATATATCTTCATTTCACAGCATTGATCACAAACCCAGCAGAAGAGGAGGTCACTTTACCTGCTGTATCGTCTAAACAAATCTACCGCGGGATTGGAGTCGTTTAATCATGGTGTTGTCGTTTGGTTTGGGTAAGCATATTTTCCCTTCATTAGATTTAATATATAATCTCATTATAGAAATCTGACACTCGGCACTGACTCTCAACTCATAAATCAGGTTCTACTTCTGCTCCTAAGACCCGAGAAAGAAAAACAGCAACAAAGTGTGATAAAAATGCACTGCATAATTTTAGCCGTTCAGAGAGTGCCACCTTGTACTGCACTTCTTATTCTATGGTGGATTCAGCCTCTTTCTGCTGTCCCACGGGCTATCATGCTGACTTCTATTTTTCTGTGCAATCAGACATTTAAAAACTATTTTGCCTATGAATATTTCCAAAAGGTCACTTCCTAATTTTTCCCCCATCTTCACATCAGATATTCCTTTTTTATAACATCATGTAACATCTGGGTACTCTCAGGCCATCAACATATCTATTTATAGAGCATCTACTGTGTGTCCTGTACTTGGTCCAATGTTCAACAGGACGGGAAAGAGTAAAAGATATATTCCCTAGCTTCGAAGATGAGGCAATATATTTTGGGGGAAAAAAGACCCTAATTTTAATCCCCAATAAACTGATTTTTCTAAACATTGCTATGTATATGCTGACATGCCTATGGTGAACAGACATCACTTATAAAATACCTTTATAAAGATGGATGTAATATTCTTCTAATTATCATTTAAAACATTTTAAAAAGTTAAAAAAAATAATTTGCTGGACAGACAAAATGAAGTTGTTAATATTTTTAACCCTAAAAAAATACTTAATCTATTAAGGCCAGATCATGATTCAGCTACAAAAAAAAAAAAATCAAGTCAACTTTAAAAGATGTAAATTATATTAAAGATTGTTATTGTTGTTTAGCTGCTAAAGTTATGTCTGACTTTCTGCAACCGCATGGACTGTAGCCTGCCAGGCTCCTCTGTCCATGGATTTTTTAGGCAAGAATACTGGAGTGGTTGCCTTTCTCCAAGGGATCTTCCTGACCAGGGATCAAAACCATGTCTCCTGAATTGGCAAGCAGATTTTTTACCACTTAGCCACCAGGGATTATTAAAGATTAGGAAGATATTGGAAAAAAAAAACACATTTGCTAACTCACACAGAATGTTGAGATGTCTTCCTATGTCACATGTATGTAGTCATATATCTTTGAGAGTAACAGATTACAGAGGATTTTATTTCCAGCCTCTCTTGGCTTGATGCCTGGCTTTCCAAGATCATTTAAATTTCCATTTTACTTATGAAGTCATAAAAGACTGCCTGGTTGATTTAATAATTCTTGAAAGATGAAAATTTCCCCCTCTTGATGTCAAATTTATAGAAGTCCTACTAATTTTAAAGTACTGTAAAAAATAATCAGAATTACAGGCAAAATTCTAGAAATATTCAAGAATTACAATGTGTAACTATTACTTAGCCCTTTGGGTTTCTCGGATAAGGAATATAAACCTTTATACTGCTGCTCATTGCATATGGAAATTAGTTTAAGTACCTACTGTACCTGCAAATCTAATCTGACCTAAGGTACACACAATCAATACAAAATTCCCAGGAATTTCAAACTTTCAGCCAGATCTTTGTGTAGACAGAGAATGGCCATGAAAGAGCAACTGATTCTTTTTTTAAAAAAAATATGGTATCATCTGTGGTATACATACAGTCATGATGGAATATTACTCAATCATAAAAAAGAATGGAATAATGCTAATTGCAACAACATGGACATGGATGGACCTAGAGTTGATCATACTAAGTGTAGTAAGCCAGACAAAGGCAAATATGATAATGCTATCACTTATATATGGAATCTAAAAACAGTACAAATGAACTTAGAAACAGAAATAAACATAGGCATAAAAAGCATGTCTTACTGTTACCAAAAGGGAAAAGAAGGGTAGGAATAAATTGGGAGAATGGGATTAACAGATACACTGTGTGTGTGTGTGTGTGTTAGTTGCTTAATCATGTCTGACTCTTTGCAACGCCATGGACTCTAGCCTGCCAGACACCTCTGTCCATGGAATTCTCCAGGCAAGGATACTGGAGTGGGTAGCCATTCCCTTCTCCAGGGGTTCTTCCCGATCCAGGGATCAAACCTGAGTCTCCTGCAATGTAGGTGGATTCTTTAACATTTGAGCCACCAGGGAAGCCAGACAGATGCACACTACCATACATAAAATACAAAACAACAAGGTCATACTCCATAGCACAGGGAACTATATTCAATATTTTGTAATAAACTATAATGAAAAAGAATCAGAAACAAAAACAATACATATACATGTATAACATGAGGAACGATACTCAATATTTTATAGCAACATATAATGGAAAAGAATATATAAACAATTATATATGTGTGTGTATACATGTGTGTGTGTGTGTATGTGTGTAGAGTCGACTCTTTGGAAAAGATCCTGATGCTGGGAAAGACTGAAGGCAAAAAAGAGAAGGTGGCAGCAGTGGATGAGATGGTTAGATAGCATCACTGAATCAATGGACATGAATTTGGGAAAACTCTGGGGGACAGTGGAGGACTGAGGAGCCTGGCAGGCTGGGGTCCATGAGGTCACAAAGAGTCGGACACAACTTAGTGACTCAACATCAACACATTACTTTGTGGTACACCTGAATCTGACACAACATTGTAAATCAACTATACTTCACTACAACATGTGCAACTCTTGCAACTCCATGGACTGTAGCCTGCCAGGCTCCTCTGTCCATGGGATTCTACAGGCAAGAACAATAGAGTGGGTTGCCATTTCCTTCTCCAATATATATAATCACTTTGCTGTATACCTGAAATGACACAGCATTGTAAACCAACTATACTTCAATAAAAATTACATACAGTAGCACGATACAGTGCTGAATGTGCTTCTAGACTAATCTACCTAAAGAGAATGGGGGGAGCATTTTGTGTGTTCGTGTGTATGGCTGTTTGTTTTATTACTAAAAAACTGTTAGAAGCTAGGAAGCACAAGGAGGTATATGCACACTTTACTCTTAATAAAAATTGATAAACTTTGACATCAAATCCATTCTGAGCTGTGCAGCTTCCCAGTGTGGAGTCCAGAGGGAAGAATTCAGACTTCAGGGAGTGCGCTGTTCTTGATGTCCCTGGGACTGCACAGCAAAGGGAAGGAAGCAGACTCTGATTAAGACTCAAGCTTACAGTGGTGAAGCTCTGGGGTGGAGATCCCCAAAGATGGTTAACGTTTGCATTATGAAGTTCAAGAAGTTGAGTCTCTCTATGGTCTGACTTGATAATCCCAAAGAAAGGCAATACCAAAGAATGTTCAAACTACTGCACAATTGCACTCATCTCACTCGCTAGCAAAGTAATTCTCAAAATTCTCCAAGTGAGGCTCCAACAGTATGTGAACTGACAACTTCAGAAAGGACAGAGGAACCAGAGATCAAATTGCCAACATCTTCTGGATCATAGAAAAAGCAAGAGAGTTCCAGAAACAAATCTACTTCTGCTTTATTGACTATGCCAAAGGCTTTGCTGACTGGGTGGATCATAACAAACCGTGGAAAATTCTTCAAGAGATGGGAATCCCAGACCACCTTACCTGCCCCCTGAGAAATCTGTATGCAGGCCAATAAGCAACAGTTAGAACCGGACATGGAACAATGGACTGGTTTCACATTGGGAAAGGAGTATGTCAAGGCTGTATATTGTCACTCTGCTTATTTATCTTCCATACAGAGTACATCATGCAAAATGTCAGGCTAGATGAAGCACAAGCTGGAATCAAGATTGCTGGGAGAAATAGCAAAAACCTCAGATATGCAGATGACACCCTCATAGCAGAAAGTGAAGAGGAACTGAAGAGGCTCTTGATGAAAGTGAAAGAGGAGAGTGAAAAAGTTGGCTTAAAGCTCAAGATTCAGAAAACTAAGATCATGGCATCCCCATCACTTCATGGCAAATAGCTGGGGAAACAATGGAAACAGTGACAGATTTTATTTGGGGGGAGCTCTAAAATCACCACAGCCATGAAATTAAAAGACGATAGTTCCTTGGAAGAAATGTTATGACCAACCTAGATAGTATATTAAAAAGCAGAGACATTACCCTGCTGACAAAGGTCCATCTAGTCAAAGCCATGGTTTTTCCAGTAGTCATGTATGGATGTGAGAGTTGGATAATAAAAAAAGCCGAGTGCCAAAGAATTGATGCTTTTGAACTGTGGTGTTGGAGAAGACTCTTGAGAGTCCCTTGCACTGAAAGGAGATCCAATCAGTCAATCCTAAAGGAAATTAGCCTGAATATTCATTGGAAGGACTGATGCTAAAGCTCAAGCTCCAATACTTTGGCCACCTGACGCAAAGAACTGACTCATTGGAAAAGACCCTGATGCTGGGAAAGACCAAAGGTAGGAGGAGAAGGGGATGACAGAGGATGAGATGGTTGGATGACATCACCGATTTGATGGACATGAGTCTGAGCAAGTTCTGAGAGTTGATGGTGGACAGGGAAGCTTGGTGTGCTACAGTCCATGAGGTCGCAGAGTCGGACACGACTGAGCGACTGAACTGAACTGAACTGATGGAGAGGAAGGAAGGAAAATAAGTAAAGAGGAACTGGGGTATATCCCAGAAGGGAAACCCTGTGATGTGTTTAACTCCATGCTTTTCCCTTAGAAGATGAGGAACACCCTATTTCATCTAGTGTATTCCATCTTTAGCTTTCTGGCTAGAATTCTCTTTGCATTAATTTTTAATGTCTCAGTAAACCTTGACATACCTTATAGCTTAGTCTGTTGATACTGGGAGGAGTAAAGGTTGGAGACACTGAAATCAGGTGAGCTCTGCTAAATGCGCATCCTCTGCCCTGAAGTTGACTGTACTGTGACGGGTTCAGGAGGCCAGGAGCAAAGCAAGGAACAGAAGCAAGTGGGGAGCAGGATTCACGGCACCCCAACATCAGCTGAGAGGCAGATGGCTCAGGAGTGACTATGAGACAGATCCTGGCTCTATCAAGGAAATAAGAAGGTGACTCAGTGGGGAGGCTGATGCATGGATCTCCTAAAATTAACTTAAAACAGTAACTGTTCTTTCTGCTGAACCCTGCAGGGGTTAATATCAATAGTACCCAAGATGAGTATTATTCCCTCACAAATTCAGATAGCATTTTCTATAAACATACAGCTAAAGTTGGGAGCATTTTATAGAAATACATAACTAAAGTTGGGTCCATCTCTAACTATTCCAATTTAGAATATAAAGTTACACCTAGTGAAATCTGAATTCTAGACAAAAGCCTGCACGTTGTCGCTATTTATTATAATCTGACTGTTGGCACCCTTTCTTTTCTTGTTTATACGTTATTATCGAGGGGGACCATTTTCCCTCATAATGGCTTATTTATCTGTATCAGACTATTTTACCTTCCTCCTCAACATTTCTAGGGCACTTTCTGTCTTATATCCTAAACTGGGGTTTTGTATCATCTATCTTCTTTCACAAAAACATTTTTTAAACTTTTTATTTTTTATGGGATGTATAGTCAATCAACAATGTTGTGAAACTTTCAGGGGAACAGTGAAGAGCCTCAGCCATACATATACATGTATCTATTCTCCCCCAAACACACCTCCCATTCAGTCTGCCACACGACATTGAGCAGAGCTCCCTGTTCTATATAGCAGGTCTGTGATGGTTATCCACTTTGAATACAGCAGAGTGTACATGTCCATCCCAAATTGCCTATCTATTATTAATAATTACTTTTTCATAAATTCTGTCTCAACAAAATTAGAAACTTCTTAAAAGGAATAAAATTGATTTCTGGGGATCCATGATGTCTAGGTGTGTTTATTATGAAGTAGTCATTATTAAAATGATGACCACAAGGCTTCTTTTCCTGAATAAGTGCAGAAATGATCAATGTCTTTTCAAGAGAGCAGCTGGAATTCACAAGGAGTTAGAGAGAGTTGTAAAATCCATTATTTCTATGTATGACTCCTTAGATACCAATTAAATACCCTAAGGAAATGGGCACTCACCCAATATCACCAACTGAGAAAACAACGCATCTGAATACTTGGTATGTAACCAGGAGACTTTCATCTCAATAAGAGAAGATGACAATATTTTTTTGGCTGATATCCATGTGATAATTGGCTAAAACCAGATGAATACGAAAAACTTAATTATGGAAAGCATGGTAGTTTGAACATTTTTAGGATCTGTGTGAAACAACTGATGAGCCAATGAACTCTTAGAAAATGACTAGATGAAGTAGCTGGAAGAAACATTTTTAATTTTATTTCTGTTTTTTCTTATTAGAAAAAGAAAAACTGAAGACATGAGTTTCATAAGCAAGCATAGTATATGTGGCCACTAGTTTCTGCTGAATGTGCTAGGACATTAGGAAGCAGATTTTGTGCGTCATTTTCACCACCAGCAAGTCACAGGATTTTAGAGACGAAGAATTGTTCTAGCTCAACTCCCTTGTGATCTGAGAAACCCAGGGGAAAAGGAGTGATGCAAGTGACTTGAAATTACACAATCAGTCTGCAACTTCTGGCATCTGTTAAGTTAGCCACTCACATCAAGGAAAGGTACACCAAGCCCTCCCCGACTTCCCCACAAAAAAGTTGGAAATAGGCTTTCTGTAAACAAGGCAGAACAGATGTGCAGAGACATTCTTACCAGCGTAGAATAACTAAGATGCTTAGTAGCATGTGGAGGGGGAAAAGCTCTTTAAAAGCATGTCTAGGCTGGTGATAAAGTAAGTAAAAATTAGAGCAGACGTCTCAAGATGTTTTCTGGGTAAGTGAGTTAGGAGAGGGTATTTTCCAACACATGCCAATCCCTTGGGTAATGAAATACAAACACAGGACAGGCACAAAGCCTGACATCCAAATGGGAGGTCATCAGAGACCCAGCACAAAGGTACCAACAGATGGCAACATCTCAGAGAAGATTCACTAGGAAAAAGCGTGTCCACAGAAAAGTTGGCTTTTCTTGGAATTGATATTGAGTGGTAAAAGGGAGAAAAAAGTCTCTTGAGAGGTCTTCACCCAAAGTTCATTTTCCAAAGAGTGAGGTGAGGATACATAGAAGAAAAATCTCAAGAAAAAAAAATTAATCAAATAATCACTGTCTTAAAGTACTTAGCAGAGACAACTTCCAAATCTTATCTAGAAACATATTCTAAGCACGTGTGTGCTATTTGCATAGCTGTGTCTGCCTCTTTGCAACCCCGTGGACTGAGGCCCACCAGGCTCCTCTGTCCATGGGGTTCTCCAGGCAAGAATACTGGAGTGGGTTGCCATTTCCTTCTCCACGGGATCTTCCTGACCCAGAGATCGAACCCAGGTCTCCTGCATTACAGGTAGATTCTTTACCGTTTGAGTCACCAGGGAAGCACTATTCTAAGAATCAGTTCAGTTCAGTTGCTCAGTCGTGTCCAACTCTTTGCGACCCCATGAATCACAGCACGCCAGGCCTCCCTGTCCATCACCAACTCCCGGAGTTCACTCAGACTCACGTCCATCGAGTCAGTGACGCCATCCAGCCATCTCATCCTCTGTCATCCCCTTCTCCTCCTGCCCCCAATCCCTCCCAGCATGAGAGTCTTTTCCAATGAGTCAACTCTTTGCATGAGGTGGCCAAAGTACTGGAGTTTCAGCTTTAGCATCATTCTTTCCAAAGAAATCCCAGGGCTGATCTCCTTCAGAATGGACTGGTTGTATCTCCTTGCAGTCCAAGGGACTCTCAGGAGTCTTCTCCACAACACGTCACAAAAAATCCCTTTTGATGAAATCCCAAGCTTGAAACACACATGATAATAAAAATATATATATATTTCTGAGCACATGAGCAAACAAGTCTTATAAATGAATCTGTAGAAATAACAACAGGAATGATCAGATTTTCAAGAAGGATGCTATGTAAATTAACAGGTACAGGATGTAAAATAGTCCCAATCTACTCAAATAAAACGAGTCTATTAAAATTGATCAGAAAATACTGAAATAGTAACAAATGGAATTTATGGAGCTCAAAAATATTCAAGTTTAAAACAAATGAATAAAACTGAAAATATAAAATGTGACATAGTTGGAGAAAAACTCTGTAAAACTGTCACATGCATATCCAGAAATGACAAGCAAAGTAGGATGGAGAGAGAAAATGATGGCATATATGATCAAGTGGTTAAGAGGCCTGGGAAAAGAGAATGAGAGATTCTACCAGAGCTGATTCCAAGTGTGGCCCATAGACTATCAGCATCCTTTCCTGCACATTCTCAAGACACAATGCAAACTCACCATGTGGCAGGAATTTGTTCTACAAGTCATTCAGATGACTTTTTTGTAAGCTAAATTTGAGAAGCATTGGCCTAGTATAGCTCTAATCTAAGTTCTAACAAGCAAAACATAAAATATTTGAGTGATAACATTGAAAAAATAAATTGAAAAAATAATAGCTCAAAATTTATTAAATTAATACATAACACCAATCCTCATACTCAAGAAATTCAATGGATCCCTAACAGGATAAATAAAAATAAATCCTCACATATGGTGACAATGAAGAAAGACAATAAGAAGATCTTAAAAAAAAAAAAAAAAACAGTCAATGATGAAATTCAATTTAGGGTCATAGGAGATCTCAAGAATACAGTCTAGGGACTTCCTTGGCCATCTAGTGGTTAAGATTCAGTGAAGGCAGTGTGGCTTAAATTCCTGGTCGAGGAGCCAAGATCCCACATGCCTCATGGCCAAAAAACCAAAACATAGAAAACAGAAGCAATATTGTATCAAATTCAATGAAGACTTTTAAAATCATCCACATCAAAAAAAAAAAGATCCAGAGTAGTCCAGAGAGAGGTCATTTAAAGGCAGATAATGCTAGAGGAAAGATTTCAAGTTGGTAACATTTGCTGAACATTCAATACCTAATATACTTGAATATATAAAAAGAAAATTTTCATACCTGGAAAAGATTTGCTGGGGGTTGTGGAGAGCTGATAAACCATGTAGAAAACTAAGAAAATGACACAAAAATCTAGCAATTACTCTCCACAGAAAACATAATAATGAATAATCAGAGTAATCATGTTATAATAACTTGGACATCTGCAAATAGCTTTTATAGGCTTATCTCAATTGTGGGCTTCCCAGGTGGCTCAATGGTAAAGAATCCACCTGCCAAGCAGGAGACACTGGTTTGATTCCTGGGTCAGGAAGATCATCTGGAGAAGGGAATGGCTACTCACCCCAGTATTCTTGCCTGGGAAATCCCACGGACAGAGGAGCCAGGCAAGCTACAGTCCTTGGGGTCACAAAAGAGCTGGACATGACTGTTTCGCAAACAGCAACAGCAACTCATATAAATTATCAGAAGATGATTTAACAAAAAGTACAATGTAACTATATTGAGAAGAAAGGGACTGAAAAGTACTTAATAAAGATCAAAAGAGAAGAGAAAGCTAAGTCCTCCTTTTCTATGAGTAATACAGTATTATTTCCACATGAGAAATCAAGGTATAGGAATGGAAACATGAATAGAAAAAGCAAAAAAATAATCCAAAATGGTTATGTCATCAACACTGAGGAGCAATGGAAATGGTTTACTTTATAGCAAGCTTTCTTAAACCAACTGACTTTTTAAGTAAGTCCAAGCACATTTAACTTTTATAAAAGACCGGTTTACCTTCTTCCTTAGTGGCAAAGCATCGAACCTTTGAAACTACGAGGTGGCATTGAGTATGTGGGGCCGTAAGGATCAGGGTTAGCTGGTGAGAGTTTACTTTTATATAACCACTCTTAAAAATAACTTGGCATTGCCTGGCAAAGCTGGATATGCACAAGCTGTATTAGCCAGCTTATTCTTACATCTGTACCCTAGAGAAACTCCAGCAAATCTGCACAGGAAGCCTGTCAGGAGTGGGGATAAAAACATTGTTTGCATGTATCTAAAACCTGGATACAATCCAAAGGTTCTTAAGTAGGAGAATGACTAAATAAACTGTGACATATTCATACAGGAAAACCATATACAGCAGTGAGAATGAATGAGCTAGAATTATACACATCAACTTGGGTGCATCTCACTCATTTAGAATGACATCGAATAAGATGTAGAAGAGTACTATTTCACTTATGCAAAATTCAAAACTAGAAAAAACTAAATAACATATCATTTATGCATGTCTCTTCTAGGTAAAACAGAAAAAAAAAAGAAAAGAAAAGAAAAGGAATGAGTGGCCCAAATATAAAAATATAATTAATCTTTGGTGGGTAGAGAAAGGGTGAGTGGTCTGCCAAGTAGGGTTTCATTTTTTTTAAACTGTTTAGGAATAAGAATTTTTTTTCTTATTTAAGCAAAAACTTTCCCTGGAAGGACTGATGCTGAAGCTGAAGCTCCAGTACTTTGGCCACCTGATGCAAAGAGCCAACTCAATGGAAAAGACTCTGAGGCTGGGAAAGATTGAGGGTAAGAGGAGAAGGGGACAACTGAGAATGAGATGGTTGGATGGCATCACTGACAAATGGACATGAGTTTGAGCGAGCTCTGGGAGATTGTGAAGGACAGGGAAGCCTGGCGCGCTGTAGTCCTTGGGTTCACAAAGAGTTAGACACAACTTAGTGACTGAACAATAACAACAATAAGCTAAAACAAGTGATATATACTCTTTTATATTTCCCAAGTAAAGCAATCCTGATTCATGCCACATAACTAGAATTTGATTTCTCAAACCGTCTGGTCTCAGCCTCTCCAAACCTAGCTCCCAGCTCTGTTCTTGACCATGTTTTCTTTAAAAAAGAAAAAATTGTGGTTTTTTTTGATGTGGACCATTTTTAAAGTCTTTATTGAATGTGTTACAATATTGTCTCTGTTTTATGGTTTGGTTTTTCTGGCTTTGTGGCAGGTGGGACCTCAGCTCCCTGACCAGAGATCAAACCTGCACCCTGTTGCTACTGCTTAGTCGCTTCAGTCGTGTCCGACTCTGTGTGATCCCATAGACGGCAGCCCACCAGGCTCCCCCGTCCCTGGGATTCTCCAGGCAAGAACCCTGGAGTGGGTTGCCATTTCCTTCTCCAGTGCATGAAAGTGAAAAGTGAAAGTGAAGTCGCTGTCGTGGCCAACTCAGCGACCCCATGGACTGCAGCCTACCAGGCTCCTCCGTCCATGGGATTCTCCAGGCAACAGGACTGGAGTGGGGTGCCATTGTACTGGAAGGCAAAATCTTACCCCCTGCACCACCAGGGGAGTGCCCTTGACCGTGTTCTCGTCACTTTCTCTCCACTGCCTGCTTCCATCACTCTTGCTGTCCTTTGTGCATCTTGTATGCTGAACCTTCGCTTCTAACCCTGAGTCCCTCCAGCCATGCTTCTCTTAGTTGGCCCCTGATACTGACACACAACCTTCTGGTTCTGGCCTGGCAACTGGAGATCCTGGCCACTATACTGTTTCTATGGAAAATCCTACCTGGATTGGCCCAGCTCATACACAGATACCAGAAACACAAAGACTGGGTATTTTTACCCCCTTCCTAGGGCCACCCTCTAAATGACGCTGACTATGTTGAACAGTACAACAGAGGCTAGACCACAGGAATATCCCACTCTCTCCAACAGTGAAGCGAGGTTCTATGAGCAGACCTGTCATATGACCACAGAGCCAAAGACCCGACAGGCTGAGAATATAAGACCTTGAAGAAATTTAAAGGAACAGATTTTTTTTTTAAACGTATTTTTCTTTTTGGCTGCACTAGGCCTTGGTTGCGGTATGTAGGCCTCTCTAATTGCCCTGCAGCATGTGGGATCTTAATTCCTCAACCAGGGAATCAAACCTATATCTCCTGCATTAGAAGGCAGATTCTTAACCACCAGACCACCGGGAAAGTCCCTTAAAAAGCTATATTTTGACAAGGCATTTCATCCTCATTGAAAATCATGATTTGCAAAGATGTTCATGATGAGTATTAAGCAATGCAGATTCTAGTTTTCTGGCTTCTTTGCTGCAACTGCCAGCCCCCAGTACTGCATCAAAACAGAGCCGTCTTTTTTCCACGGTGTCTCTTCTCTTTGTAATCTAGCACCATGATTATTAATGAAGAATAAAAATACTCCTGCTGTCAATAATCTATCATATCAGAAACTGCTTCATCAAAGGTAATGGAGGTCTCTGACATCCACGGTAAGTTAACATTGCCTCAGAGAGAAGACAGTCAGAGGGGCTAAGTGACCATGAGGTTCACATCAAATCAGTAACAGAGCAGAAGCCAGAGTCTTTTTTATTTTTTTTTAACTGGAGGATAACTACTTATCAATATCGTGTTGGTTTCTGCCATACATCAACAGGAATCAGCCATAGGTATTCATACGACCCCTCCTTCTTGAAACTCCCTCTCACCTCACACCCCTTCCCATCCCTCTAGAGGGTCACAGAGCATTGGTTTGAGCTCCCTGAATCACACAGCAAATTCCCACTGGCTATCTGTTTTACGAATGGCAATGTATCTTTCCATACTACTTTCTCCATTCATAACCATATTCTCCTCCCTCACTGCGTCCACAAGCCTGTTCTCTATGTCTGTGTCTCCACTGCTGCGCTGCAAATAGGTTCATCAGGACCATTTTTCTAGACTCCATATATATGTGTTAATATATGATGTTTTTTCTAGAGTAAGTTCAGTCACTCAGTCATGTCTGACTCTTTGCAACCCCATGGACTGCTGCACGCCAGGCCTCCTTGTCCACCATCACCAACTCTCAGAGTTTACTCAAACTCATGTCCATCAAGTCGGTGATTCCATCCAACCATCTCCTCCTCTGTCATCCCCTTCTCTTCAATCTTTCTGCCTTCAATCTTTCCCAGCATCAGGGTCTTTGCCAATGAGTCAGTTCTTCACATCAGGTGGCCAAAGTATTGGAGTTTCAGCTTTAGCATCAGTCCTTCCAATGAATATTCAGGACTGATCTCCTTTAGGATGGACTGGTTTGATCTCCTTGCAGTCCAAGGGTCTCTCAAGAGTCTTCTCCAACACCACAGTACAAAAGCATCAATTCTTCGGTGCTCAGCTTTTTTTATGGTCCAACTCTCACATCCATACATGACTACTGGAAAAACCATAGCTTTGACTAGATGGACCTTTGTTGGGAAAGTAACGTCTCCGCTTTTGAATATGCTATCTAGGTTGGTCATAACTTTTCTTCCAAGGAGCAAATATCTTTTAATTTCATGGCTGCAATTACCATCTGCAGTGATTTCGAAGCCCCCAAAAATAAAGTCTGACACTGTTTCCCCATCTATTTCCCATGAAGTGATGGGACCGGATGCCACGATCTTAGTTTTCTGAATGCTGAGCTTTAAGCCAACTTTTTCACTCTCCTCTTTCACTTTCATCAAGAGGCTCTTTAGTTCTTCTTCGCTTTCTGCCATAAGGGTGGTCCCATCTGCATATCTGAGGTTATTGATATTTCTCCCGGCAATCTTGAGTGTTAATCATTAACTAGTCTATATCGCGATTTCCTGATGCTATGGAATTAATTTTAAGATCTGGGTTCAATGGTTGCTTTATTTAAACTCAGTCTTCGTGGTCTGAGTTGAAAGTTTGCAACTTCTTTTCCCTGTTCATCACGATAGTTCTATAATGAGAACTTGTCCCCATTTCAGAAACAGTCTCATCCAACAATTCTAAACATCTGATGTCTAAATGTGATTATGAACTATGACAAGATCCCTTTCCTTTGCTCTTTATCAAACAACATAATCTCAAAGATCAGCTAGAACTTAGTGTGTGACAAGAATGCAAAGTCATCCCTGTCTGATAATTCTTGACGTTGCGTTGCCTCATGAAAACCTAACAGAGTTAGGTAAAGTTTAGATTGTAATCTACAGTATTAGCTAGAGAGGCATTATTCACCTTGTTCAGTAGATTTCCTTGGCACAACATCATGCCAAAATATAATGAACTCAATTCGTCAATGACATAATTTTACATTATCAGAGCCTGACTCGAATATTGCCCAAAGTTATCTTAATTCTTGCTTTCTGCAACTCCTCTCACTAATGACTTTTTAGAAGGAGCTAAGGACTTTTAATTTCCCTTAAGAATTTAGACCTATGGGGACACTGTGGGAACAGGTACCCATGTCTGACTTGTTAAAGACAGTTAACAATCCTAAAATCAAGTTCTAGATTTAGCCAACATCACTACAAAGTAATTTTGTACTTTAAAGATGAGATCAAATGGCTAATGGAAGATCACAGTCTATAAAGAAGAGCTATTGACTCTTTTTTGTATTAATTGGAATTATTTGGTACTTAAAAAAAATTGGAATACCTACTCATTCTTTCCTTTCTGGAGATGTGTCTTACATTGTTGGTAGAAGAGACTCCAAATGATTCAGAAGGTGTATGTAATACATTCCAAAGTGATGGAGAACATGTGTATCAGTTGATTTCAATTATTTTCTAGTAATGAATAAATGACCTGACTAATGCAGAAACTCTGGATCCCTTGACTATAATTAGTGGGAATAAGAATAGCAAATTCCCTGAGTTGTGTTTGAGATATTACTTTATCCTGCTAACCTGGGAAGTAAAGATGCAGAGAAACACAAAGTCTTGCTCTCTACCGTGCTTAGGTAAGCAGATTTCTTGACTCTAGAGTAAAAGATAAAAAGAAGTCCATACCAATTGTCTATATGTGTTTCAACTTGGCCTTAATTTCTACTTAACCAGGAAGTGCCAGCACACTGCCAATAGATAAGCTAGGTCAAAACCGTAGATAAGAATGTGGCGATTCTATTTTATATGTAATCTACAAAGAGGGCAGTTGTCTCTACAGCACTCATTTCAAAGATTAGGATCCAGACAATAATCATAGCAAACAGCAAACTTCTCCTTCCAGGTCTCCTTCCCCTTAACATGGAGATTAAGCACTAAAAACACTGAATAAAATTTAGGACAAAATGAAATAACTGTATAATATTGGAGGTTCCTAAAGGCACATTGTTGAATGTACACAAACACACACACTCTCTCTCTCTCACACACCACAGTAGCTCAAAACCAGGATTTTTAATGATAATGAAGCATCTTGATAAATGTACCATGGTCTCAATAATTAAATTACTTTCCACTGCTGGCCTGTGTGGTTTTATTTTTGATTACCGCAGCAACTTGAATATTTCTGCACAGTGTATAAAAGCAATAGAGTTGACGTGTGATTATGTTCAGAGTTACAGCTAACCAGGAGGGCACAGATAGAGACACTTTCTCTTGATAAACAGTTACTTTCAAAGGGTACCTTTTTTGTTTGTTTATAAGACACAGGTGAAGTCAGATAGATAGAAACATCATTAAGATCTGCTAATGAATCATCTTCCTATTTGCACTGGGAATAAGTGTTTGAACTCAACGCTACATCTAAGTTTGAAGAAATACAATTATTGGTTAACAAATGTGTTACATTTAGATGGTAGGGCTGGATGAATACTAACTAGAAGCAAGCACTGTGTCTCAAATGTTAGAAAAATACAGTACATCAATGGCAACATTCCATTTTTACCTGAGCAAATACACATTTATATTGTTATGTTAAATATATTTATTAAGTCAGAGTTACTGCTTTAAAATTCACACTACTCTTTTTCACTGGTAACATGTTTCTTATTAAAAATGTAGAAAATAAAGGATAAATAATCATCATCAATGATCCCATCATTAAATGATAACCTCTGTTTTAATTTTGGGGTCTATGCTATTTCTTATGACAGATACACAAACTCATTTATATGTACATATGTACCCATTCTTGCAGCAGCAGCAGCAGTTTATGTACATTTGGAAGTATTAGTATTTGAAAAATGCCAACATTTAATCCAGCCCTCCGCCCAGTACATTACTGACGTATATCATTTATGACAGAGTGTCCAAAGTTTTACAACCCCGATTATTTAAATGACTGGGTTGAAGCAGGGTATTAGTAATACTGTCCAAACTAACGAGGACATCAGGAGAAAACAGAGACAATGATGAGCTGATTTTAATTGGCTCCTGGCCACTTTCCAGTGTTGTCTGTGCTTTATCCCAGAGTCTTTCTTGATTCAAACTATTTCTAAACTTCATTTATCCCCTAGTCATCTGAGAATTTAAAGTATAGATTTTGTTTCATCTACCTTTTTCAAACCCAGCATGATATCTGACACACAGTAAATGCTCAGAAAGTATTAAATTTGCTAAATTGTAAGCCAATGCCTGCCTTAAATAAAAACTTTACTTAATATTACTGTAATTATTTCTTTCTACCTGTTCTCATGTCATTTACATTACCTGGGTCAACAGTCTCTCCTGAACTCAAGAGAGAAGATACTATTAATTTAATCTGGAAATGCCTGAGTCAAGGAAATACATACACACATATACAGATATTTTTAAAATAAAACTCTAAAATGTAAAATGCTTTTAAGGAATTCAAGTCCTGGAAGAACACAGTCCTCAGTGGGCTAAAGACAACAGGGAGCTGGGTCTTATCAATATCTCATCTGTCTTGACCTTGACCAGCAAGAGTCTAGGAGGGCAGAAATGAAAATAACTTTCAAGAGAATAATGCCATTCGTCTGCCTGGTCACTATGGATTTTCTGAAGAACACTCATAGCTACTTGGAGATGTCCTAGTTCAGAGTCTCACTTAATACTCCTGCAAGGAAGTAAGATTCCAGGTTATTTGTCCACGAAAAACACTCCCTTTCAATTACATATTCTGAAAGAGGCATAGGAATACTAAAAGCCAATGAGGATTCACCTATTTTTTTGATAGAGAAATATTGCACATGGGTTTCCTGGTTCTGCACTGGTTCAATCCCCGGGTGGGGAAGATCCCCTGGAGAAGGAAATGGCAACCCACTCCAGTATTCTTGCCTGGAGAATCCCCATGGACGAGCCTGGTGGGCTACAGTCCACAGGATCACAAAGAGTTGTACACGACTAAGTAACTAACTTTGACTTTTCAACAAATCTTATGATTTGCATGTGTTTCTTCTTCCACTTTCTTTCATGGTTGTTAAAGGGTCACCTGGAGGCTGAAACTGCAAACCAGGCAGCATGCATGCATCTTTTTCACAGCACACAAAGCATGCCCAATGGATTCAATAATTGATTAATTAGGGAGACCAAGCTGCTGCTTCAGCTTCCTCCAAAACAGTAAATTAAGCCCAAATCAGGGCTCTGTCACCTACCCAGAGGAAATTCCTCTCTACAGCTAGCTTAGGGAAGCTTGTCCAAGGGTTCCAAGGTGTCTGGAAGAGATATTTATATTAAGAAAGTAAAATAAGATTTGTATTCAAATAAGAGCTGGGGCACACACTATTTTGTGTGTGTGTATGAGAGAACTCTCATCATATCACACATGGGAGGCATTAAACACAGTTAGGGGATATTGCAACTACCCTGCCCCAAGGTCATTTTGATTGTCTACTTGGATTATTAAGTTGTTCAAACAGATCCAGGGACTGGACCTTTTCTGATATTTATATCAGCTATTCAAAAAGTATCAATGTCCAGAATTCCACATGTTACTATTCCAAGTCTCTCTGCTTGATAGGTTTCTATGTCAAGGGAAATGACTGGTGTAGAATGTCTGACTCTTGAGTGATTTCGCCTCTCTTAGATTGTACAGACTGAAAAGAAGAGGGACAGTACTAGAAATGAGTGAAAATTCACTTAAATCTATTTCTTTTGATGGAGAAATGTTGTGAAGTGGGCTCATGGAGTCTTGTGGTTTGCATGCATTTCTGCTAGCTGGGCACAAACGTAATTAACCATAACCCTTTAACATGATTCAAGAAGAACTTTCACAGGAAGCGAGAAAATGCTATACCTTCTTGAACTAGAAGCTTAGGTGGTCTCCATCAGTGAAGGGAAGAAATAGGCAGATAGCAGGTAGACCAGCTGAGTGTGGGTTACAGCATGAGCTCACAGTCTGCTCAATGAGTCATTTTCAGTCTGAGAAATTAGCCCAGAGAGCTTTAAAAATGCTCAAAAGGGATCTAGATTGTGGGCCCAGGAGCTGAGGGTGATGTGATGCTTTCCCTTCTGAAGCCTTTAATCAGCTTTAATTCTCAAGGCCTTAAAAATAACTAGGGAGGTGGAGCAAGGGAGAAAGAAGATGTAGAATCAGCATAAATCAATATAGCTAGGTGAAGACAAATTTCTTGTTTTTTTTTGTGGATGGATGACTGACATCAAAGATGCTGATGAGAAATAAGAGTTTTCTTTCAATGCTCAGAATATGTCCACAGACGTGTCTACAACAGACCCAACAGAAATGCCCATCGCCCTTTCTCTGTTAACCATTTATATCTCGATCCTTGATTACTATTCTTACTGAAAAGCATTAGGAGGTCAAAACCCTTGATGCTATACAAACCTCAGTTTCAACCCAGCAGAACTTGGATTTGTGATAATTTGTTAGTGATTACAAATGCCTTTGATATAATTTCTGATCTGAAATGTGCATCAGGGAGCTGTGGGTAGGAGAGAATCTTTCAGCGGCTATGACAAATACAGCAGATGGCCCAACACCTGGGATAGCTTTATCATCCCCCCTCCATGTTTCTGTAGGTATTACAGGGGAAATGATGAAGGGCTCAGGATATTATTAGCCTGATAAAGACCAGGGCTTTAGTCCTTATCGTATTTCAGTTTTGCTGCTACAGCTAAATTAAAATGAAAAAACAAAAACAAAGACAAAAAACCAGCCTCTCCAGACTTCGTTCATATCCTCAGTCTCCTTCCTGGCCCATCAGCATTTCAAAATATTTTTAGACCCATAGGGGCCATTCAGTGATTCTGAAGTCATTTAAGGACCGCTCTGCTTCAAAAGTCTCAACTGTAGGGCTTCTAAAACAGAGATGGGAATTGTGACAAAAAGTCAAGAGGAAAGGATAGAATCAGGACAGTGTTTCTTCAGCTGACAATTGTCCCCCACCCTCAGCAGGGGACTTGATGTGTGGAGACATTTTTAGTTGTCAGAGCCGAAGGGAAGTACAGTGCCATCTACTGGGCAGAAGCCAGGGATGCCATTAGACATCCTACTAAGAGTCCACAGAGGACCGTCCTCCCCAACCAGCAGACTGATCTGACCCCAAACGTCAACAGTGCTGAGCTTGAGAAGCCCTGGATTAGGGAGACTTAAAAGTTCACACTTTTCCATAGACGAGAATTAGCATGATGCCCAGAAGCAAAGCATCTCTTCTATTAAGGATGCCTTGCTAGCACCTTTCTCAACAAGAGATACCGAACCTGGGTGTTAAACTATGTTGACAAAGGACATATATTTTACCAGATTTGGAATTGGACAGGGCAGAGAAAAAAAAAATATTCCTCGTAACTAAAGATAGTGGGGAAAGTCATTTGTAATTATGCAAAGATATATCTTCTGTGAGCTTAGTTCATCATTAAGATGTCTTCTAGGTTCTTAAGGCCTCATTAAAATTAAATCTGTACCTGCCAAAACCCAGTAATTTCTAGTAATCTGTGGAGTACATACTAATTAAATTTAGCAAATGCTTTGAGAGTAGCCAGGAGCCCAGCTAGGAAAGCAATCTGTTGATATAACTCCTCTCTTAACAGATTTGATGGGTAGACTGAACTGACCTGGACTTGGTTGAGTCCAGAGAAACATGATTAGCCAGGGCCACTTGATTTATCAGAGAAAATACAGGCTCAACGGTTGAAGCCTAAGTGTCAAGCTAGGTGGACAATTATGCTTTGCCCATGGAAAGAAGTGGGGTAAGGGAGAAGGAAGAAAAAGTCTCTAAAAATATAGTGTCTTATGTTGTTTCTATTGCTTTCTTATATGAGAACTATGAAAGTGCAAGAATATGATCTATTACTATCAGTAAAATCTGGACAAAAAGTAAAGATACAAGAAAATAAAATCTTGATCCCAGGACCTGCGTTCTAACATTGCTTTTGGTAACATCCAGGTATGTAAGTAAGTTACGTACTTAATAGTCATGATATGAGACGAAGCTGCAGCACTGCTGTTAATTCTTGCTATGTTACTGGGAGCCTATCATATTAAGTGTCTTTAAATTTTAACTTTTTTTAAATTAAAAGACTCCTTTCTCCTTGGAAGAAAAGCTATGACAAACCTAGACAACGTATTAAAAAGCAGAGACATCACTTTGCTAACAAAGCTCTCAACCCTGGGATTTCTTTGGAAGGAATGATGCTAAAGCTGAAACTCCAGTACTTTGGCCACCTCCTGCGAAGAGTTGACTCATTGGAAAAGACTCTGATGCTGGGAGGGATTGGGGGCAGGAGGAGAAGGGCACGACAGAAGATGAGATGGTTGGATGGCGTCACGGACTCGATGGATGTGAGTCTGAGTGAACTCCGGGAGTTGGTGATGGACAGGGAGGCCTGGCGTGCTGAGATTCATGGGGTCGCAAAGAGTTGGACACGACTGAATGACTGAACTGAAGTGAACAAAGCTGTGCATAGTCAAAGTTATGGTTTTTCCAGTAGTCATGTATGGATATGAGAGTTGGACCATAAAGAAGGCTGAGTGCTGCAGAATTGATGCTTTTGAACTGTGGTGCTGGAGAAGACTCCTGAGAGTCCTTTGGACTGCAAGGAGATCCAACCAGTCCATTCTAAAGGAAATGAACCCTAAATATTCATTGGAAGGACTGATACTGAAGTTCCAATACTTCAGCCACCTGATGTGAAGAGCCAACTCATTGAAAAAGACCCTGATGCTGGGAAAGACTGAGGGCAGGAGGACAAGCAGGTAACAGAGATGACGTGGCTGGACGGCATCATCAACTCAATGGACGTAAGTCTGAACAAACTTGAGGAGAGACTGAATGGCAGGGAAGCCTGGCGTGCTGCAGTTCATGAGGTCACAGAGACTTGCACAGGACTGAGCAACTGAACAACAATCACATAAAGATCTGCCATTGCTATGGTTCTGCGAGAGGAAAATCAACTCCAGGGGTAGTCAGGTGAGTCTCACCCAGAGAAGTTATTCTAGGGCCGGTGAGTCAGGGGAAAGTTAAGAGCCTCAGACGTCTGTACCATTTTTCTATAGTCCACATATATATAGCAATATATGATATTTATTGTCTTTCTGACTTGTATGACAGACTTTGAGTCTGTCCATGTCTCTACAATTGACCCTATTTCCAGGGCAAGAAGAGAGATGCAGACGTAAACATGGACACAGAGAAGAAAGGAGAAGGTGGAACAAATTGAGAGAGTAAGATCGACATATATACACTACCATACACCACCGTGTATAAAAGAGCTAGTGGGGAGTTGCTATATAGCACAGTGAGCGCTAGTTCAGTGCTCTGGGACGACCTGGGGGTCGGGGTGGGGATGATGTGAGGGAAGGAGGTCCAAGAGAGAGGAGATATGTGTATACATAGAACTGATTCACCTCACTGTACAGCAGAAACACAACATTTAAAGCAATTATATTCCAATAAAAAATAAAATGTTTTAAAATGTTAAAAAAAAAAATCTCAGGCAGAAAATATAAACTAATGGGATTGGGCTTTATAGCGATGCCCCAGCTCCTTGCTTTGACCATGGGCCTTGCAGGAGTTGAGAGGATTTTCAAGGTATTAAAATGTGAAATGATGCCACCTGATGTACCCAGCAAAGGACCTGGAGAAGGAAGTCCCCGAGGAGATTGTGCCTATACTTTTATATTTACATTATAAAAATCTTAGAAAGCGTTTGGAATTGAGATCTGTTAAACTAGAGTTTCAGATAAACAATATTGTTTTCAAGGCCTGTCTCCTTAGAGGTCACTCCAATTTTCACAAGCAACCTTGAAATAGTACTATTTTTGCACAGGCTCTGTGAATAAACCCCAAGAATTTGAGCCCTAACTTCTTTCCTTTCTATGAAATAATACAAAATGTGTTATACTGCCACAAGCCACTGCAAATGACAGTATATGACAATCTGGAAGGAAGGCTAGCATTTCTTTTAAAATGAAGGTTCTGTGTGTTCTCACAAAGCAAGATATGATTACACCCCTGCAGACCACTGACTTAAATAGCTGGTGAAGATCGGATTAGGCTCCCCTGGTGGCTCAAATGGTGAAGGATCTGCCTGCAATATAGGAGACCCACATTCAATCCCTGGGTTGGGAAGATCCCCTGGAGAAGGGAATGGCTACCAACTCCAGTATTCTTGCCTGGAGAATTCCATGGACAGAGGAGCCTGGCGGGCTACAGTCCACGGGGTCGCAAAGACTTGGACAAGACTGAGCGACAAACACTTTCACTTTTTGCTTTCAGGCCACTGACTTGAAACAGCTGGCAAAGATCTGATCAGGCCTCCATTCCAGTGACCTCTGACTTCCTAATGTTGTATTCTCCCTCCCTCTCCGCACCTTACCCCACCCCCAGTTATTAAATATGTCATACTGCCACAGTCCTCCTATCTAAAACTGAAAAGGAAGAGAATGATTAGAATACCTTAGCAGCCATAAAATATTGCTTAATAGAGTTTGCTTTCGTATCAGAGGTGAATATAAAAAATTCTGCTCATTAGTCATACAGATACCGTATGTCATATAGTCATAGTCATATAGATATACTACAGATATATATGTCAATTATATGCATGTATATATATTTTTTTTTTCCCCCCAGAAGTGTGAGATATTTGTCTCTTTGAGAAACTGTCTAAACCCTAACCTATACTTTGTGAATGTCTATATTAAATAACTTATAGCTCCAGGCTTAGATTGGCCCCAAATCTAATCCATTTTCATATCTCAAAAAGGCCATCTTACACACATAAAAAGAAGCCCAAAGAAAGACAAGATCCAGGGGGTTAAAGTTACAGTTCTGAAAATTATTAGAGAGAGAATGAGCAGAAGGAGGGGGGCATTCAAAGAGTTAGGTATAAAGGATTAAAGACAACTAACAGGAAAAAACTTTAAAATATCTATAGAAAATATTCCTTTGCTCATAAAGAGAGATTTGGACATATTTTCAAATTCGTAATTCTATGAAATAGGAAATGTTCATAGATCATTAAAATAAACACTTGAAAAAAAACACTTCTAATAAAAAGACTTTTACCCTGAAAGGAAAAAAAAAAAGAAAGAATGTAAGAGACACGACAGTTAAGAACGAGAAGTGTGAAAACATCTGAACTTCCAGGGATTCTAGATTTTGGAAGACATAATTATTTGGAATGAGCAGTATTTTAGTTTCATCTTTGAGTACTGAATCCTACTAAGTCATCCTTTTTCAGGCAGGTCTGTGATAATCTAAGATGTCTAACATTTTTAAAACCAGGCCTTCTTGTTCATGTAGAGTCACTCATGACAGATTTACATAATCCTCCAAAGACCAAAGTCCAGAATCTGAATTTAAGCTACTCATAGAGCAAAAGTAGTCTGACCACATGTTGATTTCCAGTTACTTTCTTTTAGGCACATGAATTCTAGAAGGGCTATGTGATTTATTCCACAATCCTGAGTGCAGAGTTCATAATTAGATCAGGATATAAAAATTAAAAGCCAGGGAGTGAATGAATCCTCAATTTCGTGTAACCAAGGAACTTTGAGAGCTGGAAAATATTTGGCCTAGCTTGTTTAACCTCATTATGTACAAAACAGGAATTACATTGTAAGTGAGAACTAGGCTTATATAATTGGTACAGCACTATTTTCAATTTTTTAATTTTTTTTGACTTTTATGAACTGTATGCAATATCTTAAATAATTTTCAAAAGAAGAAAATGCACCATGCACATAATTTTCAAAGTCAAAAGATTTTATATGACATAAAGAAAAAGGCTGGTTTCCCTCCCCAACTCCTCTCTAAATTTGTGTTTTATTTTCTAGTATTTGTATCACTAGGTAAAAATAGTGTGCTTTTCTGACTACTAATTGGGTTTTTAAACTTTTTATTTTGTATTGGGGTGTAGCCAGTTAACAACGTATGATAGTTTCAGGTGAACAGTGAACGGACTCAGTCATATATATACATGCATCCATTCTCCAAACTCCCCTCCCATCCTGGCTGCACACAACATTGAGTAGACTTGCCGGTGCTATACACTAGGCCTTTGTTGCTATCCATCTTAAATAGATTATAGTAATTATTTGTTGCTGTTGATGATGAGGATTTAGTATGATACTATCCCTCAGCAAAACATTTCTCAATCACCAGCTTACCAATATAATAAATATATTACACATTTGATTAAATTAACATTCAAGGTTTACAGTATTGGAAATATTTAGCACTGCTTGCACTTAAGTTACTTAATTTGCTGTGATTACTTTCCTTTCCTGACACTTTCCTCCCCTTGGAGTTAATAATTCCATTAATTTTTGATGCAGGCAATTTTTCTTCCAAATTCAGTTCCCAAAGAACTGTAAACCTTTCAATATGTACAAATGAATTAGGTGATGTAAAGGTTCAGAACAAGCCTCCTCTAAATGTCGTTCTTTTGCATAAGGATTATTTTGAGCTAAAGGCAACAGAGACCCTATGGGTTCAAGAGAAATCACCTCCCTGCCTTAACTACCTGGAAGATTTTAAATTGGAGATTTTCCCCAGAGAACAGTTATCAGCAGGGATAGATTTTATCTAAGTGGTTCCATCTCCATGGCAGGGCAAACATCTAATTTTCAAACATCTGTTCTTCTTATCCTCATCCTATGAATGACTCTCCCGTCCTTGGAATCCCCAGGCCTCTAGTCCATTCCTTAGCTCAGGATGGTATACAGACCTCATTTTAGGCTTCTGTTTCTGAACCTCTCATGTATGTGAGGCTTCCAGATTTACACAATGAAATTCATTTTTTTCCTGTTAATCTGTCTCAGGTCAATCTAATTCTTCAACCAGCCATAAGAAGCTAGAAGGGTGGAGGGAAATTTTCCTCCTTCTTAACAGTAAGCTACAATTCCATTTTCTTCTCTGAGATACTCTTTCTAGATCTTCCCATCCCTCAGTGCCAATCAGGGTTACTTGCCTCTGGGCCTGCTGCCCAGACCATTTCCTTAGTGATGGTCCTGGGATTTCATTCACCATCATTCTCTGAGTTCCATTCACCTCTCTCTCTTATGCTGGATCCAGTACGTGTTTGCACATTTTTTATTGTCCCCCTACATTTGGAAGTTTGCTTTGGGTATGCAATTCAAAGTGAGAAGGCTGTCTTTATTATGATATTGACAGCATTCTTCCTGAATCTGACCTACAGAGGACTCAACAAATGTTAGTAGGAAAAAATGAAATAAACCAAAGTAGGTGTAACTTAGATATCCTTGAATCTTTTACTCTTTATTAACTACAATGCATTTCCATATTAAGCGTGTTCATTCTACAAACTCACAGGTGTAAGAGGCCAGACTTGTGGTTGCCAAAAGGAGTGCTGTGGGGAAGGGATTGGCTTGGAGTTTGGTATCAGGGCATGCAAACTATTCTATATGAGATGGATAAACGATAAGGTCATACTATATAGCACAGGGAACTATACTCAGTATCTCGTGATAAACCATAATGGAAAATAATATAAAAAAGAATATATGTGTGTGTGTGTGTGTGTAACTGAATCACTTTGTTGCTATAGCAGAAATTAATGTATCATTGTAAATAAACTATATTTCAATAATTTTTTTTAAAAAAAAGAATGTTCATTTCAGTACTCTTCACTTCCTCATGATGCTGTCACTGAGGCTAGTCTCAAGTACATTACATTAAACTTTCATCCTTTCCTTCTTAGAGGACAAACAACAAGCCATAACAAAATCAAGATACAGAGGACACAGTCCATTCTTGCAGTTGTCATCCGTTTAGTCAAATTAAGTATCTACTACATGCTGGATACCATTTGCAAGCACTGAAGCCTTACTCAGGAATCTCTTTCTGTACCCAAACTGGCCTTCTCATGCAGACACTGCACCTATTTTAGCTGATTCCCATTAGAATCTTTTCCAAAGCTGAGCATTGATGCTACTCTGCCTTATGGTTTAATTACTATGGAAAAAGTATTTGCTCTCACAACAAAAATATGTGCAGAAATGTAGGTGAAATATCTTCCTTCACTGTTGTGGATTAAAAAGCAAATAATAGTCTTTTTTTTTTAAACATGAGAGAAGAGTGAAAAACCTCAAATTGGTATACATGTAGTTCTTGGAATTAAAAAAATATGAAGAAAAACTGCGTAAGGATGTATTACAAGATTTTTCAATTTTTCCTTCCCGTCCTTTATAAGACTCAGAGAGCACAGTCTCAGAGACACCGTAGAGGCAGAAGGCCACGAATGACAGCTGGTCCCAAATCAGAAACATAATGAAGGAACTTGGTCCGCCATGTTGTATGTTGGTTATTGTATACTGGTTGGTTGGTGCATGCAGAATAATGTGCAGGTCAGCAAAACTCAGTTCAAAAAGCAACTCTTAAATAGTATCAGGGGTGAGTGTCTCTCAAAAGCATCATCATTACCAGGCAAGAGTGAAAAAGCTCTCGCCTGGGAAACGGAGCACACCATTGGCCCCCACCCCTTTGACTTAAACTCGTGAAAAATTCCAATTAGCTCCAAGAGACACCAATGCCAACAGAGGAGGCTGAATGCTTCTATTAAGCTATGATCACCATGTTTTTATTTCATTATCAGGGTTCAGTGCACAGGTACAGTTCAATCCTGACTCTCCCAAACCAATTAGGACTATGAAAACGGGAACCCTAATCCCATTGGCCACATTCATCTCTACAATGGGCTCATTATCACCAGCTCCCTCTCAATTTTACAGATTATTATAAAGATATAAGCACTACTCCACAAAGCACTTTGGGGATTTTAGATGCAAAGTGAGGCAGAACTACATAAAAACTCATTTATTCTATACACTTGGGAAACTTGACCTCCATATGACATCTAAATAAGACAAAGTTTGGTGTGACAGTTGAATCTGAGTTGAGCTAGAATACATTTGTGACTCAATCAAGAAGAAAAAGTTTGTTTATAGCAAATAAGACAAAACAGGTAAACTCTTTCAGGGTACAATTCTGTTTAAGGACTTGATATTTAAACAAAGTATCTGGACTTCGCTGGAGGTCCACTGCTTAAAAGTCAGCCTGCCAATGCAGGGGATAGGAGTTCAATGTCTAGTCTGAAGAGATTCCATATGACTCAGGGGCAACTAAGTCCATGTGCCACAAGAGCTGAGCCCACCCGTCTAAAGTGTGTGCAACAAGATAAGCCACAACGATGAGACGTCTGGGCACCACAGCCAACGAGTAGCCCCCTACCCACCACAGTTAGAGAAAGCCCCCACCACAATGAAGACCCAGCGCAGCCAAAAAGTAAGTAACTTTACAAAGTACCTTAAGAAGTGTGCTACACATTAGGAACCATGTTAGGAAACTAGTGATTGGACCTTTCCTTAGAAAACTAAGCAATTCATTTGTGATACACGTGGGCATGATCCTATTAAAAAACCAACTTTCTATATTTCAAACATTTCTTCCTTATCGGTTCAATGGGAGAGCATTTACTAGCATTTTCCCCACAGGAAGTCAGAATGAGTGCAGGAACAGACCTCAGGCAGACATGCAGAACTGCTCCCATTAGGGAACAGAGCCGGTGAAAATGACTTGTGATTTATTGACTGTCAGAGTAAACACACAGGAATGTAGCCAGGGTTGTCTGCAATGGTACTGGCGTTACTTGCATCTGCTGAATTAGCAGGAGTGCAGTCAGGGTCTCTAAAATATTTGGATGGGCAAGATACACAAATACCTCATGAGAACAGGATTAAAGAACATCCTTTTAGGGGCTTGTTGGGAACACCAGGTACTTTCCTTGGCTGTGGGATTCCCTCACTGGGAATGAGAGAGCCAGGGAGGGATTCTGCAGTGTTACCTGCTCTATGAGGCAGTCTCTGTACGTGTCTTTACCTAAACCGATGTTCTCGGGGCAATTTTTCCACCAATTAAGGGGAGACATTTGCCAACGTCTGGTGTCATTGCTGATTGGCTTAACTGAGGTGGGAGGAGGTTTCTACTGACACTGAGTGGGTGGAGCCCAGGGATGCTACTAAACTTCCTATAACCCCCCCAGTGACAAACATTATTGGGACCTAAATGTCAACAGTGCTGAGGTTCAGGAAACCCAGCCTCAATCAAATGAATGCATCCTTGATATCAATGAACTTATTTACAAAACAGAAAGAGACCCACAGACTTAGAAAACAAACTCATGGTTACCAAAGAGAAAAGATGCGTGTGGGGGTTAAATTACGAGTTTGGGATTAACACATACACACTAATAAATATAAAATAAACAACAAGGACCAACTGTTTAGCACAGGGAACTCTACTCAGTATTCTAAAATAACCTAGAAGGGCAAAGAATATGAAAAAAAAAAAAAGGATATAAATATATACCTGAATCATTTTGCTGTAAACCTGAGATTAACACTGTAACTTAAATATATTTCAATACAAAATTAAAAATTAAAAAAAGAAATAAAAGGTGACATCAAATCACACACACACACACAAATGTATCATTTACTTGTTTAATTTTAGGTCATCTACCATTTCCTTTGAGACAGATTATTAGTTACTAAAAACTATTACCTGTAGATATAAAACCTACTGGGAAACTCTGCTTTCTGTCCCCTACTCCATGAAATCGATCCACACAAATGACTGCAGATCAATAGGTCCTGCATAATCCCAGGCAAGTGTAATATACAATCAGGCAGCAGGTATCAGAACTCTAAGTGATTAGGAAAAATATAATCACTATGTAGGTTTTGCTTATCGAAGATTTCTACTTTCTTTCTTTCTAAATATAATTTCCTCCACTATGTCCCCCATCATAATTTTACTGGCTTTATTTCTCTGAGCACTGAATTGCATGTGTCCTCTTCAGGGCACTTTAGTGAGCTGGAGAGAGGGAAGGCTGAGATCATAATCTCCTTCTATCACTTGATGAGGAAGAAAACCCGACAAGTGTAACTCTTGGCGTCTCTCCTCTCCATACGATTTTTGGATTTCCCCTTTCTACACACATAACAATCTTACTGTATATGTGTCTTTTATTGTCAGCCAGCTCAAATTCTTTTGTGAAAGTCGGCAGGGTATAAATTACAAATAAATAAATGCCACACAGAAGAACCCTTTTCTACATACATCACGTGCATATAGCAGGCTTCACAGAGCCTTCATCAATGAACTGCCACTAGTCACTGTTGTTAAAATGATTTCTTACAACTGAGGAGCATTATCATGTTTTCCAAGCAGGCAAGGCAGTGACTTATTATAACTTCTGCTTGACTTCATTAAGAGCTGAACCGCCACAGTGCTGGAGGGGGTTTCTGGGTACCGGGGTAGACCCTGGATGAATGACAGGTAAACTGGAAGCCACACACTTCACGAGTTCAGATGACACATGCATCCCTTCCAAAGTCATAATATTTTGTTGTGTATGGATGTGGTAGGTGATAGCAGCTGAAGTATCACTCTGTAGCTGCCTCTTGGGAACCCAAAGGACACATCTATGTGTAAATACTAGCAATGTGATACCCTGGGACTGAGGCAAGGAGGGGAGAGTTTGGAGGACGAAGAGAATGAGGTGGTATACACTGCCCACAATGGGATGTAGATTCTGGTGCCAAAGGATAGTGGTTCAAAAATAAAGTCCTATTGGATGCTTCTAAGAAGCCTGTACCTATTTTGTACAACTCTGCAGAAATCTTCCCAGGTGGTTAACAACCTGCTTGCCAATGCAGGAGACGCAAGTTCAATCCCTGGGTTGGGAGGATCCCTTAGATAAAGAAATGGCAAACCACTCCAGTATTCCTGCCTGGAAAATCCCATGGACACAGGAGCCTGGTGGGCTACAGTCCTTGGATTCGCAAAGAGTCAGACATGACTGAAGAGACTTAGCATGAAAAAAACCCACAGTGGGGGGCAGAATATAAGAATTTTCCCTTTATTTACTATATAACTGCACAGAAGTCACTTCAAAATCAATGTACGCTATCATATCAACCGTTTTTTTTTTTTTTCTCCTGAATCAGTATGTGTAACCTTTCAAAACGAAATAACTTGTCTCTATATACCCTGGAGAAGGAAATGGCAACCCACTCCAGTATTCTTGCCTGGAGAATCCCATGGATGGAGGAGCTTGGTGGGCTATAGTCCACAGGTCGCAAAGAGTCAGACACGACTGAGCAACTTCACCTTCACTTTCACTTTCACATAGCCTGGAACTCAGTATTATTCTTCTAATGCTCTTAATTCTCTCAAATAGGTCCATTTAGGTCACTCAAGGCCTCGGAAATGACTTCACACAGCTCTCCCAGGAGCTCCCTAGCCCGCGCCAGAGGACCTGGGGATGGAGGTCTTTCTCACTTCAGCGTCCCCATCAGTAGGGATGTGTTTTGCAGAGTCTCTGTGCTGTAACCTTTGCTAGTCCTTTGTGTGTTGCCTTGTTTAGTTTACAGTTTAACACAGAAGTAAAAATAAGCAAATTTTTCGGTTCTTGGGGAAAATAAACACGATGCTTACAGGCCTTGACTGAACGGAAATTCTCTGGTGATTCTGGAAAAATGCTTAAAATCACGACATAAATAAAATGGCTGATTTGTTTTGATCTCATTTATGAGTTTACAGTGGCAAAGAATTTGCCTGTCAATGCAGGAGGCCATTATTGGGAATATCCCCTGCAGAAGGAAATGGCAACCTGCTCCAGGATTCTTGCCTGGAAAATTCCATGGATAGAGGAGCCTGGCAGACTACAGTCTCAAAGAGTTGGACACAACCGAAGCAACTTAGCATTCATGCATGAGTTTATAAACCATTTTCCAAATAATCTTGATTTTAAAATGTTAATAATAACATAGGCAGACAGATATTATCTGGGCTGAGATTCCAGAAACCTTAAGACCACAAAAGTCAATGAATGAGTGGCAGAGTTAAAATAAAATGCTAGATTTTTGTTTGTTTCTTAATTACTAAGCCTGTGTTCTCTGTACATTCCAGTGGATAACTGGTTTGGACCAACCACCAGGCTTTGATTTGGCTTCTTGTTAAGAATCTACCTTCCACCTGACCATTTTTAAGGATTCCCACCCATGCCTAACTCAGCTCTATGACACACATCGCTGCCTGGACTCACTGCTATGGACCTCCACGTGACAAATATGTACTGAACACCAGAAAATGCAGGTTTAGTCATTTTAGACTAGATATTTTAAAAGCTACTGCTGCTGCTGCTAAGTCACTTCAGTCGTGTCTGACTCTGTGTGACCCCGTAGACCGGCAGCCACCAGGCTCCTCTGTCCCTGGGATTCGGGATCAAAACAGAAAATAATTATTCATCTCAAGAAACAAAAAAAGGGTAAAATAAATTGCTCGGTATTGGACCAGAAGGTGCAAGTTGAATAACGTAGACCCAAAATTACTGATTGTGGTTTAGAAAAAAAAAATTGTAAATCAGAAAATGGTGGGACACAGGGGACCACCAACAAGGAAGGATTTAGATTTTAAACCTGGCAGCCAGTTAACAAGCATATAAAGCCTGGCATGCTGCAGTCCACGGGGTTGCAAAGAATCGGGCATCACATAGTGACTGAACAGCATCAACAAGGCTAGACTACTGATTTACCTAAACACTGGAATTGTGATTCCAACTTTTTGCACACTGAGTCATATCCCCAGGGGAACAGAGAATGTCATGGAATATTGCAGGAGACAGGGCTCCAGGCTCTAGAGTAAATGGCACTGTTGAAGGGAGATGGAGAACCCTACAGAGGAAACCTCAGTCACACTGACTCGGTGAAAATTAACTGAGACCCAGGCTATCTGAATTGCAAGTTGGTAGATGAGAAACAACCTCTATTCTACAAGGAAGGAGCCTATGATTAGAGCTAGAGTCCATTGGTGCAGCCGCTGTGGGAAATAGCATGGAGCTTTCTCAAAACACCAAAAATAGTTTCCCACTTGGAAATCACCCTACAACCCTGCGATTCCACCCTTGAATGTATATATTCTAAAAACCCCAAAACACTACTTCATGCTCCCCTATGCTCACGGCAGCATTATTTGCAATACCAAGATATGGAAGTGACCTAAGTGCCTACCTAGAGATGGATAAACAGAATGTGATATATACACACACATATACCATGGCATGCTGTTCAGCCATAAAACAGAACTTTGCCATCTGCAGCAACATGAGTGGACTTGGAGGTGTTGCTAAATGAAATTAGAGAAAGACAAATACTGTACATCATCACTTACATGTGGAATCTAAAATACACAGCAAATTAGTGGATACAACAAACAGAAGCAGACTCACAGATACTGAGAACAAACTAGTCAGGGTCGGGGGTGGGGGCAAGGGATGGGAGAGTGGAAGGCCCAACCTACTGGGTGTAAGACAGGCTCAGTGACATACTGTACAACATGGGGGAATCTAGACAATACTTTGTCATAGCTACAAATGGAAAAATTGCATATAAAAAAATAAAATCTAGAGTGCAAACAAAGGGGATGAGAGTCCATCAACAGGCAGTTTGTAGAGATGTGGGATGTCAACGGCACATTTTGGACAGGAAAAGGGGTTCTAAAAGAATCCCAGTCTGTGGCTGAGAATTGGGAGGGCTCCTGGAACAAGTGAGGACCCACCCACCTCGGGGGAGAGGGTGAGTCAGCCTACACCTATGTGAGCCCTTCTGGCCCGAAGGTGGTCACACGTGGGAGGGGCAGAGCGCCCACCATGAATCTGAGGACCCCGGCATAAACTTGAAGTGTGACCTTGGATTGACCTTGTATGCTGCCCTGCAGTGGACCAGACAGCAAACAGGAGCAAGCCCTGGCTTCAGGGATGTGACCTTCAGAGAAGAATTTCACGTCTCCTATCTCTGAAAGTGACAGATACCATGACAGCCGGCTGCTTCTCTGAGCTCCTCAGATAAAGGTCACCTGGACCAGAGGACAACCAGATGGATCTGAAGTCAAACAACACTCAGCCTTCATAACCCCTGAGGCCAGAAGGAAAAGATTTCTATGCCATTCCATAAAGTAGACAAAATGAAATAGCTGGTCTTTTAGCTCCAAGTTATGGAGGGGATCAACACCATGTTAGAAACTTGTTTCCCAAAAGATGTAGGCATTTATTACATCTTAAGAAGAAAGCATTAGTGGAAAAGAGACTGAATTTCACTACAAATAGGGGAAACAGAAAACTCTGTCCACGATGAATGCAGATCCAGGGCAGGGTTACAGATTTACTGCTGGTTTCATCTTGGAGTCAGTAATCTGATTATAACTGGGTCTTGGTTTTAAGTGCAAGGAGATCCTGATTGCTCTGTGGCAATGCAGTTGATTTCTGTGCTTGAGCCTGGGAAGAGTGGCCAGGCTCTATTAGCCTGATGGAAAAGTACATGCAAAGACTCTTCAGTCGTGTCCAACTCTTTGTGACCCTCTGGACTGTAACCAGTCAGGCTCCTCTGTCCATGGGATTCTCCAGGCAAGAATACTGGAGTGGGTTGCCATGCCCTCCTCCAGGGGATCTTCTCTACCTAGAGATCAAATCCACATCTCTATGTCTCCTGCATTGGCAGGCAGGTTCTTTACCACCAGGACCACCTGGGAATAGTGGGTGACGTTAGACACGTGCTGAGTGCAAATGCCTACCTGGACCCGAGTTAGGAACTCCTCTTGTCCTTGGAGAATTGGATAAACAATGCAGAAAAATTCTTTTTCTGGTTAATTTAAAATCATATGAAATAGGAAAAGAAGTTAGTCATGTTAAAACATGCTCAGAAAAAAATACAAGAATGAGGGGCTATAGATCTCAAAACTGTCACAACTATCACCTAGTCCCTGTACATCATCTTATAAGGTCAGACGTAAAGGTGATCATCGTCAATATCCTCCTACTATAGGTGAAGATGGGACCAGATGCCATGATCTTAGTTTTCTGAATGTTGAGCTTTATGCCGACTTTTTCACTCTCCTCTTTCACTTTCATCAAGAGGCTTTTTGGTTCTTCTTCACTTTCTGCCATAAGGGTGGTGTCATCTGCATATCTGAGGTTATTGATATTTCTCCTGGCAATCTTGATTCCAGCTTGTGCTTCTTCCAGCCCAGCGTTTCTCATGATGTACTCTGCATATAAGTTAAATAAGCAGGGTGACAATGTACAGTCTTGATGTACTCCTTTTCCTATTTGGAACCAGTCTGTTGTTCCGTGTCCAGTTCTAAACGGGGAAACAGTGGAAATAGTGTCAGACTTTATTTTGGGGGGCTCCAAAACCACTGCAGATGGTGACTGCAGCCATGAAATTAAAAGACACTTACTCCTTGGAAGAAAAGTTATGACCAACCTAGATAGCATATTCAAAAGCAGAGATATTACTTTGCCAACAAAGGTCCATCTAGTCAAGGCTATGGTTTTTCCAGTGGTCATGTATGGATGTGAGAGTTGGACTGTGAAGAAAACTGAGCGCCGAAGAATTGATGCTTTTAACCTGTGGTGTTGGAGAAGACTCTTGAGAGTCCCTTGGACCTGCAAGGAGATCCAACCAGTCCATCCTAAAGGAGACCAGTCCTGGGTGTTCATTGGAAGGACTGATGCTGAAGCTGAAGCTCCCATACTTTGGCCACCTCATGCGAAGAGCTGACTCATTGGAAAAGACCCTGATGCTGGGAGGGACTGGGGGCAGGAGGAGAAGGGGAAGACAGAGGATGAGATGGCTGGATGGCATCACTGACTCAATGGACATGAGTTTGAGTGAACTCCAGGAGTTGGTGATGGACAGGGAGGCCTGGTGTGCTGCGATTCATGGGGTTGCAAAGAGTAGGACACGACTGAGCGACTGAACTGGAATGAACTGACAGGTGAAGAAACTGAGTCTCAGGGAGGTAAACTATACTGAATAAGAGATCTAAGCAGAATCAGAGTAAGTTCTTCTCCATCTGCCCTGTTCAGACTACTGGCCATAGATGTGAACATTTGGGGCACTTTTCTGCTTCAGGAAGCTCGAATTCCCCTAGTCCACACACGTGCTGGGGTGACAAGGATGAATGAGCCTGCACACCTAATGAGCTGCAGGAACACGGTCAACAACTTTCCAACAGGGGATGGTGCAGCCATCCAGCGGTGTGTGGTGCAAATGAAGGAAGACTCGACGGAGTCAGGAGAGGTGTGTGGAGCGGCTGCCATGAAACCAACCAGCTGTGTGACTTTGAGTCAATCACCGGTCCTCTCTGCATGTCTGGATCTCATTTCACCTTCCCCGAGGTGAGGCAGTCAGTCAAACTATTTCCTAGGCTCCTTCCTTTCAGCTCAAATAGGCTTCATTTTCACAAAGCAGAGAATAGCGACCCACCATCCAGAGAAACTGCTGTCATTCACAAATGAGGACTGCTGAGCACAGGGATATCCAGGTGCTGTCTTAAATCCTTGAGACCCAAAATGATGCCCTTGGGAGATGGCTGGCTTAAATTAGGGATGAAGTTGGCAGCGTCTGGCAGATTTTTTTTACCCTTGTAAACTGGGCTCTGAATCATATCTTTGGTAGCACTTTAAACCACTTAACAGAATTAGATGGGTAAATTGTGAAGATTCAACTAGCCTTTCCCCTCTTCCCCTAAGAATCACTAAATGAAAGAGAAAAACTAGATCAGATGGTACAGTCCTAAAATTCTGAGAAATTCTACAAGAGTTTGCAAGGTGGTCCCTAGAGAGAGCCAGACCATTCTCAATGCACTTAGCTGCCATGATATCCCTGGCTTGATGACACAGAAACCTGTTGCTTCTTAGGAGTGGATAAGACTTAGCTTTGGGTTTTCCTCTGCTCTTTGTATAACCAGTCTGCGTGACTCAGCTGGTGTCAGAAAAAAAGTAAACTATCCCTGAGTTAGCCTTATTTTATGAGATCAGGACTGCTCAGATTTAAATGAGGGCCTATTCATCTCTGATCATATACTGATCAAAGTAATTGCAAGTGGGGCCGGGGGAAAGTACGGATCAATGAATGCAAGAGTGTCTGTAGATGTTCCAAGTTGCTGAAATTGCTTCACCACTAATTCTAATATCTTAACAACCTTTCCTGTAAGTAAAGTCCAGTATAAAACATCCGGAGTTCATCTGCTGTCATGGAGGCAATACATTACATTTATTTCATTGGATTCATCAAATTCAATCCAGAAAATAAAGGACAAAATTAAAGCCTTTTCCACATGTAAGTATTACTGATTGTTGTTCAGTTGCTCAGTCGTGTCGGACTCTTTGCGATCCCATGGATGCCAGGGTTCCTGTCCTTCACTATCTTCCTGAGTTTATTTTCTCCAAGGTAAAATTTCAAGAAAGTTGCCAGGTAAGAAAGGATTCAAATAATACAATAAGAAATGGAAATAAAAATAGCTAGGAAAATAAAAATCTAGTGATGAGCCCCAAATTATAAAAGGATCTACATATCATACAGATGACCTCATTTATAATGATCTCAACACTTCCATGACTTTGAAGAAATAACAGTTGTGTGCTAAGAAATCTGTACGTACTTTCATGAAACTAGGGTTTCCCCGGTGGCTCAGTGGTAAAGAATCTGCCCACAGTGAGGGAGACCCAGGTTCAATCCCTGGATCGGGAAGATCCCCTGGAGAAGGAAATGACAACCCACTCCAGTATTCTTGTCTGGAAAACCCCATGGAAGAGGAGCCTGACAGGCTACAGAGTCACATATGAATGAGCTACTAATGCTTTCATTGTCTTTTCATGAAACTAAAGTGTACCCCTTCCTAATTATGAGATGACAGAGTGATTTAAAAAGTGTCCATATTTAAGCACGTATCCACTCTTTGATTCAAAACAATAGAAAATATGACCACCATTATTTAAGGGAAAAATAGGCTTTTTGTAGAAACAGTACTAGGAGTTTGAAAGAAAAATGGCAAACACAAAAGGCAAGTGGATAAAGCTTTGGATGTCAACTATACCCTGGATCTTCTGCCCATCTTTGCAACAAGCAAACCCACAAGAATATCCACAGAAAAGGGGTGGCCCCAGTCTGGAATCTGACCATGTTTGAATTCTGAGGTTGATTTCCTCATCTGTATAAACAGGGGTTGGACAAGTCGAGATTATCATTGTGATTCTCTCCAGATTTAACAATCGCTAATTCTGTGATACTATATACTGATATTTTCTAGAAGGGGCCACCTGGTGAGAAACCTCTAATTATTAAATCATCAGGAATGAGTCTCATAATGTGATACAGCAGTAAGCCAGCTCCTCACAGCGCTTGTGATACCAAGCTTGTTCTTTTTCCCCTTCATAAACCTCACTTCTGTGTGAATCCATAAAACCGATCACCCTAGGTTATGTAGGACCTAGTCATTTGATACCTAATCCATTTCTGAAAACATTAAGTTCCGAGTGTTTTTAAAAAAGATAATTGTTTCCTGAGTTGTAAAGTTTCTAAAGTCCAATATTAGGGAAAAGGAAAGAAAGGAGGACAGAAATATTTCTCTGATTCTAAGATACACATGCAGGTCTTCCCTGGTGGTCCAGTGGTAAAGAATCCACCTGCCAATGCAGGGGGCAAGGGTTCGATCCCTAGTCCGGGAAGACTTCACACGTCATGGGACAACTAAGCCTGGGCACCACAACTACCGAGTCTGTGCTTTAGAGCTTTCGAGCTGCAACTACCAATCTGTTCACCTAGAGCCTGTCCTCCACAAGAGAAGCCACTGTAATGAAAAGCCTGCACATCGCAACTAGAGAGTAGCCCTCACTCACTGCAACTAGAGAGTAGCCCTC